>NC_136799.1:47643849-47677349 GCF_951216825.1 Electrona antarctica | reverse complement strand
AAAACCTTGTCTGAACCCCTCCATCCTTCCTGTAGCTGCTCAGACTCTGCTTCTCTGCCCCAGCCAAGCTTATAGGCCTGCAGAGTGTCTAGTTTTGAAGATACAGACTCTGCTAAGCAAAAGTGAACAGGGCCAAACTGGGCTTATTTCGCTGTGAAAGTGACATTTAGGCACGGAGTTGGAAAACCTTGTCTGAACCCCTCCATCCTTCCTGTAGCTGCTCAGACTCTGCTTCTCTGCCCCCAGCCAAGCTTATAGGCCTGCAGAGTGTCTAGTTTTGAAGATACAGACTCTGCTAAGCAAAAGTGAACAGGGCCAAACTGGGCTTATTTCGCTGTGAAAGTGACATTTAGGCACGGAGTTGGAAAACCTTGTCTGAACCCCTCCATCCTTCCTGTAGCTGCTCAGACTCTGCTTCTCTGCCCCCAGCCAAGCTTATAGGCCTGCAGAGTGTCTAGTTTTGAAGATACAGACTCTGCTAAGCAAAAGTGACAGGGCCAAACTGGGCTTATTTCGCTGTGAAAGTGACATTTAGGCACGGAGTTGGAAAACCTTGTCTGAACCCCTCCATCCTTCCTGTAGCTGCTCAGACTCTGCTTCTCTGCCCCCAGCCAAGCTTATAGGCCTGCAGAGTGTCTAGTTTTGAAGATACAGACTCTGCTAAGCAAAAGTGAACAGGGCCAAACTGGGCTTATTTCGCTGTGAAAGTGACATTTAGGCACGGAGTTGGAAAACCTTGTCTGAACCCCTCCATCCTTCCTGTAGCTGCTCAGACTCTGCTTCTCTGCCCCCAGCCAAGCTTATAGGCCTGCAGAGTGTCTAGTTTTGAAGATACAGACTCTGCTAAGCAAAAGTGAACAGGGCCAAACTGGGCTTATTTCGCTGTGAAAGTGACATTTAGGCACGGAGTTGGAAACCTTGTCTGAACCCCTCCATCCTTCCTGTAGCTGCTCAGACTCTGCTTCTCTGCCCCCAGCCAAGCTTATAGGCCTGCAGAGTGTCTAGTTTTGAAGATACAGACTCTGCTAAGCAAAAGTGAACAGGGCCAAACTGGCTTATTTCGCTGTGAAATTTCGATGTCACTTTCACAGCGAAATAAGCCCAGTTTGGCCCTGTTCACTTTTGCTTAGCAGAGTCTGTATCTTCAAAACTAGACACTCTGCAGGCCTATAAGCTTGGCTGGGGCAGAGAAGCAGAGTCTGAGCAGCTACAGGAAGGACGGAGGGGTTCAGACAAGGTTTTCCAACTCCGTGCCTAAATGTCACTTTCACAGCGAAATAAGCCCAGTTTGGCCCTGTTCACTTTTGCTTAGCAGAGTCTGTATCTTCAAAACTAGACACTCTGCAGGCCTATAAGCTTGGCTGGGGGCAGAGAAGCAGAGTCTGAGCAGCTACAGGAAGGATGGAGGGTTCAGACAAGGTTTTCCAACTCCGTGCCTAAATGTCACTTTCACAGCGAAATAAGCCCAGTTTGGCCCTGTTCACTTTTGCTTAGCAGAGTCTGTATCTTCAAAACTAGACACTCTGCAGGCCTATAAGCTTGGCTGGGGGCAGAGAAGCAGAGTCTGAGCAGCTACAGGAAGGATGGAGGGGTTCAGACAAGGTTTTCCAACTCCGTGCCCTAAATGTCACTTTCACAGCGAAATAAGCCCAGTTTGGCCCTGTTCACTTTTGCTTAGCAGAGTCTGTATCTTCAAAACTAGACACTCTGCAGGCCTATAAGCTTGGCTGGGGGCAGAGAAGCAGAGTCTGAGCAGCTACAGGAAGGATGGAGGGGTTCAGACAAGGTTTTCCAACTCCGTGCCTAAATGTCACTTTCACAGCGAAATAAGCCCAGTTTGGCCCTGTTCACTTTTGCTTAGCAGAGTCTGTATCTTCAAAACTAGACACTCTGCAGGCCTATAAGCTTGGCTGGGGGCAGAGAAGCAGAGTCTGAGCAGCTACAGGAAGGATGGAGGGGTTCAGACAAGGTTTTCCAACTCCGTGCCTAAATGTCACTTTCACAGCGAAATAAGCCCAGTTTGGCCCTGTTCACTTTTGCTTAGCAGAGTCTGTATCTTCAAAACTAGACACTCTGCAGGCCTATAAGCTTGGCTGGGGGCAGAGAAGCAGAGTCTGAGCAGCTACAGGAAGGATGGAGGGGTTCAGACAAGGTTTTCCAACTCCGTGCCTAAATGTCACTTTCACAGCGAAATAAGCCCAGTTTGGCCCTGTTCACTTTTGCTTAGCAGAGTCTGTATCTTCAAAACTAGACACTCTGCAGGCCTATAAGCTTGGCTGGGGGCAGAGAAGCAGAGTCTGAGCAGCTACAGGAAGGATGGAGGGGTTCAGACAAGGTTTTCCAACTCCGTGCCTAAATGTCACTTTCACAGCGAAATAAGCCCAGTTTGGCCCTGTTCACTTTTGCTTAGCAGAGTCTGTATCTTCAAAACTAGACACTCTGCAGGCCTATAAGCTTGGCTGGGGGCAGAGAAGCAGAGTCTGAGCAGCTACAGGAAGGATGGAGGGGTTCAGACAAGGTTTTCCAACTCCGTGCCTAAATGTCACTTTCACAGCGAAATAAGCCCAGTTTGGCCCTGTTCACTTTTGCTTAGCAGAGTCTGTATCTTCAAAACTAGACACTCTGCAGGCCTATAAGCTTGGCTGGGGGCAGAGAAGCAGAGTCTGAGCAGCTACAGGAAGGATGGAGGGGTTCAGACAAGGTTTTCCAACTCCGTGCCTAAATGTCACTTTCACAGCGAAATAAGCCCAGTTTGGCCCTGTTCACTTTTGCTTAGCAGAGTCTGTATCTTCAAAACTAGACACTCTGCAGGCCCTATAAGCTTGGCTGGGGCAGAGAAGCAGAGTCTGAGCAGCTACAGGAAGGATGGAGGGGTTCAGACAAGGTTTTCCAAGTCCGTGCCTAAATGTCACTTTCACAGCGAAATAAGCCCAGTTTGGCCCTGTTCACTTTTGCTTAGCAGAGTCTGTATCTTCAAAACTAGACACTCTGCAGGCCTATATCAGCCCCAATATCAATATCAGCCCAATATCAATATCAGCCCAATATCAGCATCAGCCCAATATCAGCATCAGCCCAATATCAGCATCAGCCCAATATCAGCATCAGCCCAATATCAGCATCAGGCCCAATATCAGCATCAGCCCAATATCAGCATCAGCCCAATATCAGCATCAGCCCAATATCAGCATCAGCCCAATATCAGCATCAGCCCAATATCAGCATCAGCCCAATATCAGCATCAGCCCAATATCAGCATCAGCCCAATATCAGCATCAGCCCAATATCAGCATCAGCCCAATATCAGCATCAGCCCAATATCAGCATCAGCCCAATATCAGCATCAGCCCAATATCAGCATCAGCCCAATATCAGCATCAGCTCAATATCAGCATCAGCCCAATATCAGCATCAGCCCAATATCAGCATCAGCCCAATATCAGCATCAGCCCAATATCAGCATCAGCCCAATATCAGCATCAGCCCAATATCAGCATCAGCCCAATATCAGCATCAGCCCAATATCAGCATCAGCCCAATATCAGCATCAGCCCAATATCAGCATCAGCCCAATATCAGCATCAGCCCAATATCAGCATCAGCCAATATCAGCATCAGCCCAATATCAGCATCAGCCCAATATCAGCATCAGCCCAATATCAGCATCAGCCCAATATCAGCATCAGCCCAATATCAGCATCAGCCCAATATCAGCATCAGCCCAATATCAGCATCAGCCCAATATCAGCATCAGCCCAATATCAGCATCAGCTGATATTATATCATATTGGGCTGCTTCTCTGCCCCCAGCCAAGCTTATAGGCCTGCAGAGTGTCTAGGGCTGATGCTGATATTGGGCTGATGCTGATATTGGGCTGATGCTGATATTGGGCTGATGCTGATATTGGGCTGATGCTGATATTGGGCTGATGCTGATATTGGGCTGATGCTGATATTGGGCTGATGCTGATATTGGGCTGATGCTGATATTGGGCTGATGCTGATATTGGGCTGATGCTGATATTGGGCTGATGCTGATATTGGGCTGATGCTGATATTGGGCTGATGCTGATATTGGGCTGATGCTGATATTGGGCTGATGCTGATATTGGGCTGATGCTGATATTGGGCTGATGCTGATATTGGGCTGATGCTGATATTGGGCTGATGCTGATATTGGGCTGATGCTGATATTGGGCTGATGCTGATATTGGGCTGATGCTGATATTGGGCTGATGCTGATATTGGGCTGATGCTGATATTGGGCTGATGCTGATATTGGGCTGATGCTGATATTGGGCTGATGCTGATATTGGGCTGATGCTGATATTGGGCTGATGCTGATATTGGGCTGATGCTGATATTGGGCTGATGCTGATATTGGGCTGATGCTGATATTGGGCTGATGCTGATATTGGGCTGATGCTGATATTGGGCTGATGCTGATATTGGGCTGATGCTGATATTGGGCTGATGCTGATATTGGGCTGATGCTGATATTGGGCTGATGCTGATATTGGGCTGATGCTGATATTGGGCTGATGCTGATATTGGGCTGATGCTGATATTGGGCTGATGCTGATATTGGGCTGATGCTGATATTGGGCTGATGCTGATATTGGGCTGATGCTGATATTGGGCTGATGCTGATATTGGGCTGATGCTGATATTGGGCTGATGCTGATATTGGGCTGATGCTGATATTGGGCTGATGCTGATATTGGGCTGATGCTGATATTGGGCTGATGCTGATATTGGGCTGATGCTGATATTGGGCTGATGCTGATATTGGGCTGATGCTGATATTGGGCTGATGCTGATATTGGGCTGATGCTGATATTGGGCTGATGCTGATATTGGGCTGATGCTGATATTGGGCTGATGCTGATATTGGGCTGATGCTGATATTGGGCTGATGCTGATATTGGGCTGATGCTGATATTGGGCTGATGCTGATATTGGGCTGATGCTGATATTGGGCTGATGCTGATATTGGGCCAAACTGGGCTTATTTCGCTGTGAAAGTGACATTTAGGCACGGACTTGGAAAACCTTGTCTGAACCCCTCCATCCTTCCTGTAGCTGCTCAGACTCTGCTTCTCTGCCCCCAGCCAAGCTTATAGGCCTGCAGAGTGTCTAGTTTTGAAGATACAGACTCTGCTAAGCAAAAGTGAACAGGGCCAAACTGGGCTTATTTCGCTGTGAAAGTGACATTTAGGCACGGAGTTGGAAAACCTTGTCTGAACCCCTCCATCCTTCCTGTAGCTGCTCAGACTCTGCTTCTCTGCCCCCAGCCAAGCTTATAGGCCTGCAGAGTGTCTAGTTTTGAAGATACAGACTCTGCTAAGCAAAAGTGAACAGGGCCAAACTGGGCTTATTTCGCTGTGAAAGTGACATTTAGGCACGGAGTTGGAAAACCTTGTCTGAACCCCTCCATCCTTCCTGTAGCTGCTCAGACTCTGCTTCTCTGCCCCCAGCCAAGCTTATAGGCCTGCAGAGTGTCTAGTTTTGAAGATACAGACTCTGCTAAGCAAAAGTGAACAGGGCCAAACTGGGCTTATTTCGCTGTGAAAGTGACATTTAGGCACGGAGTTGGAAAACCTTGTCTGAACCCCTCCATCCTTCCTGTAGCTGCTCAGACTCTGCTTCTCTGCCCCCAGCCAAGCTTATAGGCCTGCAGAGTGTCTAGTTTTGAAGATACAGACTCTGCTAAGCAAAAGTGAACAGGGCCAAACTGGGCTTATTTCGCTGTGAAAGTGACATTTAGGCACGGAGTTGGAAAACCTTGTCTGAACCCCTCCATCCTTCCTGTAGCTGCTCAGACTCTGCTTCTCTGCCCCCAGCCAAGCTTATAGGCCTGCAGAGTGTCTAGTTTTGAAGATACAGACTCTGCTAAGCAAAAGTGAACAGGGCCAAACTGGGCTTATTTCGCTGTGAAAGTGACATTTAGGCACGGAGTTGGAAAACCTTGTCTGAACCCCTCCATCCTTCCTGTAGCTGCTCAGACTCTGCTTCTCTGCCCCCAGCCAAGCTTATAGGCCTGCAGAGTGTCTAGTTTTGAAGATACAGACTCTGCTAAGCAAAAGTGAACAGGGCCAAACTGGGCTTATTTCGCTGTGAAAGTGACATTTAGGCACGGAGTTGGAAAACCTTGTCTGAACCCCTCCATCCTTCCTGTAGCTGCTCAGACTCTGCTTCTCTGCCCCCAGCCAAGCTTATAGGCCTGCAGAGTGTCTAGTTTTGAAGATACAGACTCTGCTAAGCAAAAGTGAACAGGGCCAAACTGGGCTTATTTCGCTGTGAAAGTGACATTTAGGCACGGAGTTGGAAAACCTTGTCTGAACCCCTCCATCCTTCCTGTAGCTGCTCAGACTCTGCTTCTCTGCCCCCAGCCAAGCTTATAGGCCTGCAGAGTGTCTAGTTTTGAAGATACAGACTCTGCTAAGCAAAAGTGAACAGGGCCAAACTGGGCTTATTTCGCTGTGAAAGTGACATTTAGGCACGGAGTTGGAAAACCTTGTCTGAACCCCTCCATCCTTCCTGTAGCTGCTCAGACTCTGCTTCTCTGCCCCCAGCCAAGCTTATAGGCCTGCAGAGTGTCTAGTTTTGAAGATACAGACTCTGCTAAGCAAAAGTGAACAGGGCCAAACTGGGCTTATTTCGCTGTGAAAGTGACATTTAGGCACGGAGTTGGAAAACCTTGTCTGAACCCCTCCATCCTTCCTGTAGCTGCTCAGACTCTGCTTCTCTGCCCCCAGCCAAGCTTATAGGCCTGCAGAGTGTCTAGTTTTGAAGATACAGACTCTGCTAAGCAAAAGTGAACAGGGCCAAACTGGGCTTATTTCGCTGTGAAAGTGACATTTAGGCACGGAGTTGGAAAACCTTGTCTGAACCCCTCCATCCTTCCTGTAGCTGCTCAGACTCTGCTTCTCTGCCCCCAGCCAAGCTTATAGGCCTGCAGAGTGTCTAGTTTTGAAGATACAGACTCTGCTAAGCAAAAGTGAACAGGGCCAAACTGGGCTTATTTCGCTGTGAAAGTGACATTTAGGCACGGAGTTGGAAAACCTTGTCTGAACCCCTCCATCCTTCCTGTAGCTGCTCAGACTCTGCTTCTCTGCCCCCAGCCAAGCTTATAGGCCTGCAGAGTGTCTAGTTTTGAAGATACAGACTCTGCTAAGCAAAAGTGAACAGGGCCAAACTGGGCTTATTTCGCTGTGAAAGTGACATTTAGGCACGGAGTTGGAAAACCTTGTCTGAACCCCTCCATCCTTCCTGTAGCTGCTCAGACTCTGCTTCTCTGCCCCCAGCCAAGCTTATAGGCCTGCAGAGTGTCTAGTTTTGAAGATACAGACTCTGCTAAGCAAAAGTGAACAGGGCCAAACTGGGCTTATTTCGCTGTGAAAGTGACATTTAGGCACGGAGTTGGAAAACCTTGTCTGAACCCCTCCATCCTTCCTGTAGCTGCTCAGACTCTGCTTCTCTGCCCCCAGCCAAGCTTATAGGCCTGCAGAGTGTCTAGTTTTGAAGATACAGACTCTGCTAAGCAAAAGTGAACAGGGCCAAACTGGGCTTATTTCGCTGTGAAAGTGACATTTAGGCACGGAGTTGGAAAACCTTGTCTGAACCCCTCCATCCTTCCTGTAGCTGCTCAGACTCTGCTTCTCTGCCCCCAGCCAAGCTTATAGGCCTGCAGAGTGTCTAGTTTTGAAGATACAGACTCTGCTAAGCAAAAGTGAACAGGGCCAAACTGGGCTTATTTCGCTGTGAAAGTGACATTTAGGCACGGAGTTGGAAAACCTTGTCTGAACCCCTCCATCCTTCCTGTAGCTGCTCAGACTCTGCTTCTCTGCCCCCAGCCAAGCTTATAGGCCTGCAGAGTGTCTAGTTTTGAAGATACAGACTCTGCTAAGCAAAAGTGAACAGGGCCAAACTGGGCTTATTTCGCTGTGAAAGTGACATTTAGGCACGGAGTTGGAAAACCTTGTCTGAACCCCTCCATCCTTCCTGTAGCTGCTCAGACTCTGCTTCTCTGCCCCCAGCCAAGCTTATAGGCCTGCAGAGTGTCTAGTTTTGAAGATACAGACTCTGCTAAGCAAAAGTGAACAGGGCCAAACTGGGCTTATTTCGCTGTGAAATTTCGATGTCACTTTCACAGCGAAATAAGCCCAGTTTGGCCCTGTTCACTTTTGCTTAGCAGAGTCTGTATCTTCAAAACTAGACACTCTGCAGGCCTATAAGCTTGGCTGGGGGCAGAGAAGCAGAGTCTGAGCAGCTACAGGAAGGATGGAGGGGTTCAGACAAGGTTTTCCAACTCCGTGCCTAAATGTCACTTTCACAGCGAAATAAGCCCAGTTTGGCCCTGTTCACTTTTGCTTAGCAGAGTCTGTATCTTCAAAACTAGACACTCTGCAGGCCTATAAGCTTGGCTGGGGGCAGAGAAGCAGAGTCTGAGCAGCTACAGGAAGGATGGAGGGGTTCAGACAAGGTTTTCCAACTCCGTGCCTAAATGTCACTTTCACAGCGAAATAAGCCCAGTTTGGCCCTGTTCACTTTTGCTTAGCAGAGTCTGTATCTTCAAAACTAGACACTCTGCAGGCCTATAAGCTTGGCTGGGGGCAGAGAAGCAGAGTCTGAGCAGCTACAGGAAGGATGGAGGGGTTCAGACAAGGTTTTCCAACTCCGTGCCTAAATGTCACTTTCACAGCGAAATAAGCCCAGTTTGGCCCTGTTCACTTTTGCTTAGCAGAGTCTGTATCTTCAAAACTAGACACTCTGCAGGCCTATAAGCTTGGCTGGGGGCAGAGAAGCAGAGTCTGAGCAGCTACAGGAAGGATGGAGGGGTTCAGACAAGGTTTTCCAACTCCGTGCCTAAATGTCACTTTCACAGCGAAATAAGCCCAGTTTGGCCCTGTTCACTTTTGCTTAGCAGAGTCTGTATCTTCAAAACTAGACACTCTGCAGGCCTATAAGCTTGGCTGGGGGCAGAGAAGCAGAGTCTGAGCAGCTACAGGAAGGATGGAGGGGTTCAGACAAGGTTTTCCAACTCCGTGCCTAAATGTCACTTTCACAGCGAAATAAGCCCAGTTTGGCCCTGTTCACTTTTGCTTAGCAGAGTCTGTATCTTCAAAACTAGACACTCTGCAGGCCTATAAGCTTGGCTGGGGGCAGAGAAGCAGAGTCTGAGCAGCTACAGGAAGGATGGAGGGGTTCAGACAAGGTTTTCCAACTCCGTGCCTAAATGTCACTTTCACAGCGAAATAAGCCCAGTTTGGCCCTGTTCACTTTTGCTTAGCAGAGTCTGTATCTTCAAAACTAGACACTCTGCAGGCCTATAAGCTTGGCTGGGGGCAGAGAAGCAGAGTCTGAGCAGCTACAGGAAGGATGGAGGGGTTCAGACAAGGTTTTCCAACTCCGTGCCTAAATGTCACTTTCACAGCGAAATAAGCCCAGTTTGGCCCTGTTCACTTTTGCTTAGCAGAGTCTGTATCTTCAAAACTAGACACTCTGCAGGCCTATAAGCTTGGCTGGGGGCAGAGAAGCAGAGTCTGAGCAGCTACAGGAAGGATGGAGGGGTTCAGACAAGGTTTTCCAACTCCGTGCCTAAATGTCACTTTCACAGCGAAATAAGCCCAGTTTGGCCCTGTTCACTTTTGCTTAGCAGAGTCTGTATCTTCAAAACTAGACACTCTGCAGGCCTATAAGCTTGGCTGGGGGCAGAGAAGCAGAGTCTGAGCAGCTACAGGAAGGATGGAGGGGTTCAGACAAGGTTTTCCAACTCCGTGCCTAAATGTCACTTTCACAGCGAAATAAGCCCAGTTTGGCCCTGTTCACTTTTGCTTAGCAGAGTCTGTATCTTCAAAACTAGACACTCTGCAGGCCTATAAGCTTGGCTGGGGGCAGAGAAGCAGAGTCTGAGCAGCTACAGGAAGGATGGAGGGGTTCAGACAAGGTTTTCCAACTCCGTGCCTAAATGTCACTTTCACAGCGAAATAAGCCCAGTTTGGCCCTGTTCACTTTTGCTTAGCAGAGTCTGTATCTTCAAAACTAGACACTCTGCAGGCCTATAAGCTTGGCTGGGGGCAGAGAAGCAGAGTCTGAGCAGCTACAGGAAGGATGGAGGGGTTCAGACAAGGTTTTCCAACTCCGTGCCTAAATGTCACTTTCACAGCGAAATAAGCCCAGTTTGGCCCTGTTCACTTTTGCTTAGCAGAGTCTGTATCTTCAAAACTAGACACTCTGCAGGCCTATAAGCTTGGCTGGGGGCAGAGAAGCAGAGTCTGAGCAGCTACAGGAAGGATGGAGGGGTTCAGACAAGGTTTTCCAAGTCCGTGCCTAAATGTCACTTTCACAGCGAAATAAGCCCAGTTTGGCCCTGTTCACTTTTGCTTAGCAGAGTCTGTATCTTCAAAACTAGACACTCTGCAGGCCTATATCAGCCCAATATCAATATCAGCCCAATATCAATATCAGCCCAATATCAGCATCAGCCCAATATCAGCATCAGCCCAATATCAGCATCAGCCCAATATCAGCATCAGCCCAATATCAGCATCAGCCCAATATCAGCATCAGCCCAATATCAGCATCAGCCCAATATCAGCATCAGCCCAATATCAGCATCAGCCCAATATCAGCATCAGCCCAATATCAGCATCAGCCCAATATCAGCATCAGCCCAATATCAGCATCAGCCCAATATCAGCATCAGCCCAATATCAGCATCAGCCCAATATCAGCATCAGCCCAATATCAGCATCAGCCCAATATCAGCATCAGCCCAATATCAGCATCAGCCCAATATCAGCATCAGCCCAATATCAGCATCAGCCCAATATCAGCATCAGCCCAATATCAGCATCAGCCCAATATCAGCATCAGCCCAATATCAGCATCAGCCCAATATCAGCATCAGCCCAATATCAGCATCAGCCCAATATCAGCATCAGCCCAATATCAGCATCAGCCCAATATCAGCATCAGCCCAATATCAGCATCAGCCCAATATCAGCATCAGCCCAATATCAGCATCAGCCCAATATCAGCATCAGCCCAATATCAGCATCAGCCCAATATCAGCATCAGCCCAATATCAGCATCAGCCCAATATCAGCATCAGCCCAATATCAGCATCAGCCCAATATCAGCATCAGCCCAATATCAGCATCAGCCCAATATCAGCATCAGCCCAATATCAGCATCAGCCCAATATCAGCATCAGCCCAATATCAGCATCAGCCCAATATCAGCATCAGCCCAATATCAGCATCAGCCCAATATCAGCATCAGCCCAATATCAGCATCAGCCCAATATCAGCATCAGCCCAATATCAGCATCAGCCCAATATCAGCATCAGCCCAATATCAGCATCAGCCCAATATCAGCATCAGCCCAATATCAGCATCAGCCCAATATCAGCATCAGCCCAATATCAGCATCAGCCCTAGACACTCTGCAGGCCTATAAGCTTGGCTGGGGGCAGAGAAGCAGCCCAATATGATATAATATCAGCTGATGCTGATATTGGGCTGATGCTGATATTGGGCTGATGCTGATATTGGGCTGATGCTGATATTGGGCTGATGCTGATATTGGGCTGATGCTGATATTGGGCTGATGCTGATATTGGGCTGATGCTGATATTGGGCTGATGCTGATATTGGGCTGATGCTGATATTGGGCTGATGCTGATATTGGGCTGATGCTGATATTGGGCTGATGCTGATATTGGGCTGATGCTGATATTGGGCTGATGCTGATATTGGGCTGATGCTGATATTGGGCTGATGCTGATATTGGGCTGATGCTGATATTGGGCTGATGCTGATATTGGGCTGATGCTGATATTGGGCTGATGCTGATATTGGGCTGATGCTGATATTGGGCTGATGCTGATATTGGGCTGATGCTGATATTGGGCTGATGCTGATATTGGGCTGATGCTGATATTGGGCTGATGCTGATATTGGGCTGATGCTGATATTGGGCTGATGCTGATATTGGGCTGATGCTGATATTGGGCTGATGCTGATATTGGGCTGATATTGATATTGGGCTGATATTGATATTGGGCTGATATAGGCCTGCAGAGTGTCTAGTTTTGAAGATACAGACTCTGCTAAGCAAAAGTGAACAGGGCCAAACTGGGCTTATTTCGCTGTGAAAGTGACATTTAGGCACGGAGTTGGAAAACCTTGTCTGAACCCCTCCATCCTTCCTGTAGCTGCTCAGACTCTGCTTCTCTGCCCCCAGCCAAGCTTATAGGCCTGCAGAGTGTCTAGTTTTGAAGATACAGACTCTGCTAAGCAAAAGTGAACAGGGCCAAACTGGGCTTATTTCGCTGTGAAAGTGACATTTAGGCACGGAGTTGGAAAACCTTGTCTGAACCCCTCCATCCTTCCTGTAGCTGCTCAGACTCTGCTTCTCTGCCCCCAGCCAAGCTTATAGGCCTGCAGAGTGTCTAGTTTTGAAGATACAGACTCTGCTAAGCAAAAGTGAACAGGGCCAAACTGGGCTTATTTCGCTGTGAAAGTGACATTTAGGCACGGAGTTGGAAAACCTTGTCTGAACCCCTCCATCCTTCCTGTAGCTGCTCAGACTCTGCTTCTCTGCCCCCAGCCAAGCTTATAGGCCTGCAGAGTGTCTAGTTTTGAAGATACAGACTCTGCTAAGCAAAAGTGAACAGGGCCAAACTGGGCTTATTTCGCTGTGAAAGTGACATTTAGGCACGGAGTTGGAAAACCTTGTCTGAACCCCTCCATCCTTCCTGTAGCTGCTCAGACTCTGCTTCTCTGCCCCCAGCCAAGCTTATAGGCCTGCAGAGTGTCTAGTTTTGAAGATACAGACTCTGCTAAGCAAAAGTGAACAGGGCCAAACTGGGCTTATTTCGCTGTGAAAGTGACATTTAGGCACGGAGTTGGAAAACCTTGTCTGAACCCCTCCATCCTTCCTGTAGCTGCTCAGACTCTGCTTCTCTGCCCCCAGCCAAGCTTATAGGCCTGCAGAGTGTCTAGTTTTGAAGATACAGACTCTGCTAAGCAAAAGTGAACAGGGCCAAACTGGGCTTATTTCGCTGTGAAAGTGACATTTAGGCACGGAGTTGGAAAACCTTGTCTGAACCCCTCCATCCTTCCTGTAGCTGCTCAGACTCTGCTTCTCTGCCCCCAGCCAAGCTTATAGGCCTGCAGAGTGTCTAGTTTTGAAGATACAGACTCTGCTAAGCAAAAGTGAACAGGGCCAAACTGGGCTTATTTCGCTGTGAAAGTGACATTTAGGCACGGAGTTGGAAAACCTTGTCTGAACCCCTCCATCCTTCCTGTAGCTGCTCAGACTCTGCTTCTCTGCCCCCAGCCAAGCTTATAGGCCTGCAGAGTGTCTAGTTTTGAAGATACAGACTCTGCTAAGCAAAAGTGAACAGGGCCAAACTGGGCTTATTTCGCTGTGAAAGTGACATTTAGGCACGGAGTTGGAAAACCTTGTCTGAACCCCTCCATCCTTCCTGTAGCTGCTCAGACTCTGCTTCTCTGCCCCCAGCCAAGCTTATAGGCCTGCAGAGTGTCTAGTTTTGAAGATACAGACTCTGCTAAGCAAAAGTGAACAGGGCCAAACTGGGCTTATTTCGCTGTGAAAGTGACATTTAGGCACGGAGTTGGAAAACCTTGTCTGAACCCCTCCATCCTTCCTGTAGCTGCTCAGACTCTGCTTCTCTGCCCCCAGCCAAGCTTATAGGCCTGCAGAGTGTCTAGTTTTGAAGATACAGACTCTGCTAAGCAAAAGTGAACAGGGCCAAACTGGGCTTATTTCGCTGTGAAAGTGACATTTAGGCACGGAGTTGGAAAACCTTGTCTGAACCCCTCCATCCTTCCTGTAGCTGCTCAGACTCTGCTTCTCTGCCCCCAGCCAAGCTTATAGGCCTGCAGAGTGTCTAGTTTTGAAGATACAGACTCTGCTAAGCAAAAGTGAACAGGGCCAAACTGGGCTTATTTCGCTGTGAAAGTGACATTTAGGCACGGAGTTGGAAAACCTTGTCTGAACCCCTCCATCCTTCCTGTAGCTGCTCAGACTCTGCTTCTCTGCCCCCAGCCAAGCTTATAGGCCTGCAGAGTGTCTAGTTTTGAAGATACAGACTCTGCTAAGCAAAAGTGAACAGGGCCAAACTGGGCTTATTTCGCTGTGAAAGTGACATTTAGGCACGGAGTTGGAAAACCTTGTCTGAACCCCTCCATCCTTCCTGTAGCTGCTCAGACTCTGCTTCTCTGCCCCCAGCCAAGCTTATAGGCCTGCAGAGTGTCTAGTTTTGAAGATACAGACTCTGCTAAGCAAAAGTGAACAGGGCCAAACTGGGCTTATTTCGCTGTGAAAGTGACATCGAAATTTCACAGCGAAATAACCCACTCCCACAGTACCCTCCCCAGGTAACCTCAACCGTGAGACTCATGGATGTCCAGACTGATATAGATTGATCGATCGATAGAACGTACCTATCTATCTATCTATCTATCTATAATAAAATTGGAACGATACAGAGAAGAATGGGATCAGACCAATAGGAACTGAAATTGGAACGATACAGTGAAGATTGGGATCATAGGAAGTAAAATTGGAACGATACAGACCAATGCGCACTCCCACAGTACCCTCCCCAGGTAACCTCAACCGTGAGACTCATGGATGTCCAGACTGATATAGATTGATCGATCGATAGAACGTACCTATCTATCTATCTATCTATCTATCTATCTATCTATAATAAAATTGGAACGATACAGAGAAGAATGGGATCAGACCAATAGGAACTGAAATTGGAACGATACAGTGAAGATTGGGATCATAGGAAGTAAAATTGGAACGATACAGACCAATGCGCACTCCCACAGTACCCTCCCCAGGTAACCTCAACCGTGAGACTCATGGATGTCCAGACTGATATAGATTGATCGATCGATAGAACGTACCTATCTATCTATCTATCTATCTATCTATCTATCTATAATAAAATTGGAACGATACAGAGAAGAATGGGATCAGACCAATAGGAACTGAAATTGGAACGATACAGTGAAGATTGGGATCATAGGAAGTAAAATTGGAACGATACAGACCAATGCGCACTCCCACAGTACCCTCCCCAGGTAACCTCAACCGTGAGACTCATGGATGTCCAGACTGATATAGATTGATCGATCGATAGAACGTACCTATCTATCTATCTATCTATCTATCTATCTATCATAAAATTGGAACGATACAGAGAAGAATGGGATCAGACCAATAGGAACTGAAATTGGAACGATACAGTGAAGATTGGGATCATAGGAAGTAAAATTGGAACGATACAGACCAATGCGCACTCCCACAGTACCCTCCCCAGGTAACCTCAACCGTGAGACTCATGGATGTCCAGACTGATATAGATTGATCGATCGATAGAACGTACCTATCTATCTATCTATCTATCTATAATAAAATTGGAACGATACAGAGAAGAATGGGATCAGACCAATAGGAACTGAAATTGTAACGATACAGTGAAGATTGGGATCATAGGAAGTAAAATTGGAACGATACAGACCAATGCGCACTCCCACAGTACCCTCCCCAGGTAACCTCAACCGTGAGACTCATGGATGTCCAGACTGATATAGATTGATCGATCGATAGAACGTACCTATCTATCTATCTATCTATCTATCTATCTATCTATCTATCTATCTATCTATAATAAAATTGGAACGATACAGAGAAGAATGGGATCAGACCAATAGGAACTGAAATTGGAACGATACAGTGAAGATTGGGATCATAGGAAGTAAAATTGGAACGATACAGACCAATGCGCACTCCCACAGTACCCTCCCCAGGTAACCTCAACCGTGAGACTCATGGATGTCCAGACTGATATAGATTGATCGATCGATAGAACGTACCTATCTATCTATCTATCTATCTATCTATCTATCTATAATAAAATTGGAACGATACAGAGAAGAATGGGATCAGACCAATAGGAACTGAAATTGGAACGATACAGTGAAGATTGGGATCATAGGAAGTAAAATTGGAACGATACAGACCAATGCGCACTCCCACAGTACCCTCCCCAGGTAACCTCAACCGTGAGACTCATGGATGTCCAGACTGATATAGATTGATCGATCGATAGAACGTACCTATCTATCTATCTATCTATCTATCTATAATAAAATTGGAACGATACAGAGAAGAATGGGATCAGACCAATAGGAACTGAAATTGGAACGATACAGTGAAGATTGGGATCATAGGAAGTAAAATTGGAACGATACAGACCAATGCGCACTCCCACAGTACCCTCCCCAGGTAACCTCAACCGTGAGACTCATGGATGTCCAGACTGATATAGATTGATCGATCGATAGAACGTACCTATCTATCTATCTATCTATCTATCTATCTATAATAAAATTGGAACGATACAGAGAAGAATGGGATCAGACCAATAGGAACTGAAATTGGAACGATACAGTGAAGATTGGGATCATAGGAAGTAAAATTGGAACGATACAGACCAATGCGCACTCCCACAGTACCCTCCCCAGGTAACCTCAACCGTGAGACTCATGGATGTCCAGACTGATATAGATTGATCGATCGATAGAACGTACCTATCTATCTATCTATCTATCTATCTATCTATCTATCTATCTATCTATCTATAATAAAATTGGAACGATACAGAGAAGAATGGGATCAGACCAATAGGAACTGAAATTGGAACGATACAGTGAAGATTGGGATCATAGGAAGTAAAATTGGAACGATACAGACCAATGCGCACTCCCACAGTACCCTCCCCAGGTAACCTCAACCGTGAGACTCATGGATGTCCAGACTGATATAGATTGATCGATCGATAGAACGTACCTATCTATCTATCTATCTATCTATCTATCTATCTATCTATCTATCTATCTATCTATCATAAAATTGGAACGATACAGAGAAGAATGGGATCAGACCAATAGGAACTGAAATTGGAACGATACAGTGAAGATTGGGATCATAGGAAGTAAAATTGGAACGATACAGACCAATGCGCACTCCCACAGTACCCTCCCCAGGTAACCTCAACCGTGAGACTCATGGATGTCCAGACTGATATAGATTGATCGATCGATAGAACGTACCTATCTATCTATCTATCTATCTATAATAAAATTGGAACGATACAGAGAAGAATGGGATCAGACCAATAGGAACTGAAATTGGAACGATACAGTGAAGATTGGGATCATAGGAAGTAAAATTGGAACGATACAGACCAATGCGCACTCCCACAGTACCCTCCCCAGGTAACCTCAACCGTGAGACTCATGGATGTCCAGACTGATATAGATTGATCGATCGATAGAACGTACCTATCTATCTATCTATCTATCTATCTATCTATAATAAAATTGGAACGATACAGAGAAGAATGGGATCAGACCAATAGGAACTGAAATTGGAACGATACAGTGAAGATTGGGATCATAGGAAGTAAAATTGGAACGATACAGACCAATGCGCACTCCCACAGTACCCTCCCCAGGTAACCTCAACCGTGAGACTCATGGATGTCCAGACTGATATAGATTGATCGATCGATAGAACGTACCTATCTATCTATCTATCTATCTATCTATCTATCTATCTATAATAAAATTGGAACGATACAGAGAAGAATGGGATCAGACCAATAGGAACTGAAATTGGAACGATACAGTGAAGATTGGGATCATAGGAAGTAAAATTGGAACGATTCAGACCAATGCGCACTCCCACAGTACCCTCCCCAGGTAACCTCAACCGTGAGACTCATGGATGTCCAGACTGATATAGATTGATCGATCGATAGAACGTACCTATCTATCTATCTATCTATCTATCTATCTATCTATCTATCTATCTATCTATCTATCTATAATAAAATTGGAACGATACAGAGAAGAATGGGATCAGACCAATAGGAACTGAAATTGGAACGATACAGTGAAGATTGGGATCATAGGAAGTAAAATTGGAACGATACAGACCAATGCGCACTCCCACAGTACCCTCCCCAGGTAACCTCAACCGTGAGACTCATGGATGTCCAGACTGATATAGATTGATCGATCGATAGAACGTACCTATCTATCTATCTATCTATCTATCTATCTATCTATCTATCTATAAAAAAATTGGAACGATACAGAGAAGAATGGGATCAGACCAATAGGAACTGAAATTGGAACGATACAGTGAAGATTGGGATCATAGGAAGTAAAATTGGAACGATACAGACCAATGCGCACTCCCACAGTACCCTCCCCAGGTAACCTCAACCGTGAGACTCATGGATGTCCAGACTGATATAGATTGATCGATCGATAGAACGTACCTATCTATCTATCTATCTATCTATCTATCTATCATAAAATTGGAACGATACAGAGAAGAATGGGATCAGACCAATAGGAACTGAAATTGGAACGATACAGTGAAGATTGGGATCATAGGAAGTAAAATTGGAACGATACAGACCAATGCGCACTCCCACAGTACCCTCCCCAGGTAACCTCAACCGTGAGACTCATGGATGTCCAGACTGATATAGATTGATCGATCGATAGAACGTACCTATCTATCTATCTATCTATCTATAATAAAATTGGAACGATACAGAGAAGAATGGGATCAGACCAATAGGAACTGAAGTTGGAACGATACAGTGAAGATTGGGATCATAGGAAGTAAAATTGGAACGATACAGACCAATGCGCACTCCCACAGTACCCTCCCCAGGTAACCTCAACCGTGAGACTCATGGATGTCCAGACTGATATAGATTGATCGATCGATAGAACGTACCTATCTATCTATCTATCTATCTATCTATCTATAATAAAATTGGAACGATACAGAGAAGAATGGGATCAGACCAATAGGAACTGAAATTGGAACGATACAGTGAAGATTGGGATCATAGGAAGTAAAATTGGAACGATACAGACCAATGCGCACTCCCACAGTACCCTCCCCAGGTAACCTCAACCGTGAGACTCATGGATGTCCAGACTGATATAGATTGATCGATCGATAGAACGTACCTATCTATCTATCTATCTATCTATCTATCTATCTATCTATCTATCTATCTATCTATCTATAATAAAATTGGAACGATACAGAGAAGAATGGGATCAGACCAATAGGAACTGAAATTGGAACGATACAGTGAAGATTGGGATCATAGGAAGTAAAATTGGAACGATACAGACCAATGCGCACTCCCACAGTACCCTCCCCAGGTAACCTCAACCGTGAGACTCATGGATGTCCAGACTGATATAGATTGATCGATCGATAGAACGTACCTATCTATCTATCTATCTATCTATAATAAAATTGGAACGATACAGAGAAGAATGGGATCAGACCAATAGGAACTGAAGTTGGAACGATACAGTGAAGATTGGGATCATAGGAAGTAAAATTGGAACGATACAGACCAATGCGCACTCCCACAGTACCCTCCCCAGGTAACCTCAACCGTGAGACTCATGGATGTCCAGACTGATATAGATTGATCGATCGATAGAACGTACCTATCTATCTATCTATCTATCTATCTATCTATAATAAAATTGGAACGATACAGAGAAGAATGGGATCAGACCAATAGGAACTGAAATTGGAACGATACAGTGAAGATTGGGATCATAGGAAGTAAAATTGGAACGATACAGACCAATGCGCACTCCCACAGTACCCTCCCCAGGTAACCTCAACCGTGAGACTCATGGATGTCCAGACTGATATAGATTGATCGATCGATAGAACGTACCTATCTATCTATCTATCTATCTATCTATCTATAATAAAATTGGAACGATACAGAGAAGAATGGGATCAGACCAATAGGAACTGAAGTTGGAACGATACAGTGAAGATTGGGATCATAGGAAGTAAAATTGGAACGATACAGACCAATGCGCACTCCCACAGTACCCTCCCCAGGTAACCTCAACCGTGAGACTCATGGATGTCCAGACTGATATAGATTGATCGATCGATAGAACGTACCTATCTATCTATCTATCTATCTATAATAAAATTGGAACGATACAGACCAATGCGCACTCCCACAGTACCCTCCCCAGGTAACCTCAACCGTGAGACTCATGGATGTCCAGACTGATATAGATTGATCGATCGATAGAACGTACCTATCTATCTATCTATCTATCTATCTATCTATAATAAAATTGGAACGATACAGAGAAGAATGGGATCAGACCAATAGGAACTGAAGTTGGAACGATACAGTGAAGATTGGGATCATAGGAAGTAAAATTGGAACGATACAGACCAATGCGCACTCCCACAGTACCCTCCCCAGGTAACCTCAACCGTGAGACTCATGGATGTCCAGACTGATATAGATTGATCGATCGATAGAACGTACCTATCTATCTATCTATCTATCTATCTATCTATCTATCTATCTATCTATCTATCATAAAATTGGAACGATACAGAGAAGAATGGGATCAGACCAATAGGAACTGAAATTGGAACGATACAGTGAAGATTGGGATCATAGGAAGTAAAATTGGAACGATACAGACCAATGCGCACTCCAGCAGTACCCTCCCCAGGTAACCTCAACCGTGAGACTCATGGATGTCCAGACTGATATAGATTGATCGATCGATAGAACGTACCTATCTATCTATCTATCTATCTATAATAAAATTGGAACGATACAGAGAAGAATGGGATCAGACCAATAGGAACTGAAATTGTAACGATACAGTGAAGATTGGGATCATAGGAAGTAAAATTGGAACGATACAGACCAATGCGCACTCCCACAGTACCCTCCCCAGGTAACCTCAACCGTGAGACTCATGGATGTCCAGACTGATATAGATTGATCGATCGATAGAACGTACCTATCTATCTATCTATCTATCTATCTATCTATCTATCTATCTATCTATCTATCTATAATAAAATTGGAACGATACAGAGAAGAATGGGATCAGACCAATAGGAACTGAAATTGGAACGATACAGTGAAGATTGGGATCATAGGAAGTAAAATTGGAACGATACAGACCAATGCGCACTCCCACAGTACCCTCCCCAGGTAACCTCAACCGTGAGACTCATGGATGTCCAGACTGATATAGATTGATCGATCGATAGAACGTACCTATCTATCTATCTATCTATCTATCTATCTATCTATCTATCTATCTATCTATCTATCATAAAATTGGAACGATACAGAGAAGAATGGGATCAGACCAATAGGAACTGAAATTGGAACGATACAGTGAAGATTGGGATCATAGGAAGTAAAATTGGAACGATACAGACCAATGCGCACTCCCACAGTACCCTCCCCAGGTAACCTCAACCGTGAGACTCATGGATGTCCAGACTGATATAGATTGATCGATCGATAGAACGTACCTATCTATCTATCTATCTATCTATAATAAAATTGGAACGATACAGAGAAGAATGGGATCAGACCAATAGGAACTGAAATTGGAACGATACAGTGAAGATTGGCATCATAGGAAGTAAAATTGGAACGATACAGACCAATGCGCACTCCCACAGTACCCTCCCCAGGTAACCTCAACCGTGAGACTCATGGATGTCCAGACTGATATAGATTGATCGATCGATAGAACGTACCTATCTATCTATCTATCTATCTATCTATCTATCTATCTATCTATCTATCTATCTATAATAAAATTGGAACGATACAGAGAAGAATGGGATCAGACCAATAGGAACTGAAATTGGAACGATACAGTGAAGATTGGGATCATAGGAAGTAAAATTGGAACGATACAGACCAATGCGCACTCCCACAGTACCCTCCCCAGGTAACCTCAACCGTGAGACTCATGGATGTCCAGACTGATATAGATTGATCGATCGATAGAACGTACCTATCTATCTATCTATCTATCTATCTATCTATCATAAAATTGGAACGATACAGAGAAGAATGGGATCAGACCAATAGGAACTGAAATTGGAACGATACAGTGAAGATTGGGATCATAGGAAGTAAAATTGGAACGATACAGACCAATGCGCACTCCCACAGTACCCTCCCCAGGTAACCTCAACCGTGAGACTCATGGATGTCCAGACTGATATAGATTGATCGATCGATAGAACGTACCTATCTATCTATCTATCTATCTATAATAAAATTGGAACGATACAGAGAAGAATGGGATCAGACCAATAGGAACTGAAATTGGAACGATACAGTGAAGATTGGGATCATAGGAAGTAAAATTGGAACGATACAGACCAATGCGCACTCCCACAGTACCCTCCCCAGGTAACCTCAACCGTGAGACTCATGGATGTCCAGACTGATATAGATTGATCGATCGATAGAACGTACCTATCTATCTATCTATCTATCTATCTATCTATCTATCTATAATAAAATTGGAACGATACAGAGAAGAATGGGATCAGACCAATAGGAACTGAAATTGGAACGATACAGTGAAGATTGGGATCATAGGAAGTAAAATTGGAACGATACAGACCAATGCGCACTCCCACAGTACCCTCCCCAGGTAACCTCAACCGTGAGACTCATGGATGTCCAGACTGATATAGATTGATCGATCGATAGAACGTACCTATCTATCTATCTATCTATCTATCTATCTATCTATCTATCTATCTATAATAAAATTGGAACGATACAGAGAAGAATGGGATCAGACCAATAGGAACTGAAATTGGAACGATACAGTGAAGATTGGGATCATAGGAAGTAAAATTGGAACGATACAGACCAATGCGCACTCCCACAGTACCCTCCCCAGGTAACCTCAACCGTGAGACACATGGATGTCCAGACTGATATAGATTGATCGATCGATAGAACGTACCTATCTATCTATCTATCTATCTATCTATCTATCTATAATAAAATTGGAACGATACAGAGAAGAATGGGATCAGACCAATAGGAACTGAAATTGGAACGATACAGTGAAGATTGGGATCATAGGAAGTAAAATTGGAACGATACAGACCAATGCGCACTCCCACAGTACCCTCCCCAGGTAACCTCAACCGTGAGACTCATGGATGTCCAGACTGATATAGATTGATCGATCGATAGAACGTACCTATCTATCTATCTATCTATCTATCTATCTATCATAAAATTGGAACGATACAGAGAAGAATGGGATCAGACCAATAGGAACTGAAATTGGAACGATACAGTGAAGATTGGGATCATAGGAAGTAAAATTGGAACGATACAGACCAATGCGCACTCCCACAGTACCCTCCCCAGGTAACCTCAACCGTGAGACTCATGGATGTCCAGACTGATATAGATTGATCGATCGATAGAACGTACCTATCTATCTATCTATCTATCTATAATAAAATTGGAACGATACAGAGAAGAATGGGATCAGACCAATAGGAACTGAAATTGGAACGATACAGTGAAGATTGGGATCATAGGAAGTAAAATTGGAACGATACAGACCAATGCGCACTCCCACAGTACCCTCCCCAGGTAACCTCAACCGTGAGACTCATGGATGTCCAGACTGATATAGATTGATCGATCGATAGAACGTACCTATCTATCTATCTATCTATCTATCTATCTATCTATCTATCTATCTATCTATCATAAAATTGGAACGATACAGAGAAGAATGGGATCAGACCAATAGGAACTGAAATTGGAACGATACAGTGAAGATTGGGATCATAGGAAGTAAAATTGGAACGATACAGACCAATGCGCACTCCCACAGTACCCTCCCCAGGTAACCTCAACCGTGAGACTCATGGATGTCCAGACTGATATAGATTGATCGATCGATAGAACGTACCTATCTATCTATCTATCTATCTATCTATCTATAATAAAATTGGAACGATACAGAGAAGAATGGGATCAGACCAATAGGAACTGAAATTGGAACGATACAGTGAAGATTGGGATCATAGGAAGTAAAATTGGAACGATACAGACCAATGCGCACTCCCACAGTACCCTCCCCAGGTAACCTCAACCGTGAGACTCATGGATGTCCAGACTGATATAGATTGATCGATCGATAGAACGTACCTATCTATCTATCTATCTATCTATCTATCTATCTATCTATCTATCTATCTATCTATAATAAAATTGGAACGATACAGAGAAGAATGGGATCAGACCAATAGGAACTGAAATTGGAACGATACAGTGAAGATTGGGATCATAGGAAGTAAAATTGGAACGATACAGACCAATGCGCACTCCCACAGTACCCTCCCCAGGTAACCTCAACCGTGAGACTCATGGATGTCCAGACTGATATAGATTGATCGATCGATAGAACGTACCTATCTATCTATCTATCTATCTATCTATCTATCTATCTATAATAAAATTGGAACGATACAGAGAAGAATGGGATCAGACCAATAGGAACTGAAATTGGAACGATACAGTGAAGATTGGGATCATAGGAAGTAAAATTGGAACGATACAGACCAATGCGCACTCCCACAGTACCCTCCCCAGGTAACCTCAACCGTGAGACTCATAGATGTCCAGACTGATATAGATTGATCGATCGATAGAACGTACCTATCTATCTATCTATCTATCTATCTATCTATCTATAATAAAATTGGAACGATACAGAGAAGAATGGGATCAGACCAATAGGAACTGAAATTGGAACGATACAGTGAAGATTGGGATCATAGGAAGTAAAATTGGAACGATACAGACCAATGCGCACTCCCACAGTACCCTCCCCAGGTAACCTCAACCGTGAGACTCATGGATGTCCAGACTGATATAGATTGATCGATCGATAGAACGTACCTATCTATCTATCTATCTATCTATCTATCTATCTATAATAAAATTGGAACGATACAGAGAAGAATGGGATCAGACCAATAGGAACTGAAATTGGAACGATACAGTGAAGATTGGGATCATAGGAAGTAAAATTGGAACGATACAGACCAATGCGCACTCCCACAGTACCCTCCCCAGGTAACCTCAACCGTGAGACTCATGGATGTCCAGACTGATATAGATTGATCGATCGATAGAACGTACCTATCTATCTATCTATCTATCTATCTATCTATCTATCTATCTATCTATCTATCTATCTATCATAAAATTGGAACGATACAGAGAAGAATGGGATCATTGATAGGAACTGAAATTGGAACGATACAGTGAAGATTGGGATCATAGGAAGTAAAATTGGAACGATACAGACCAATGCGCACTCCCACAGTACCCTCCCCAGGTAACCTCAACCGTGAGACTCATGGATGTCCAGACTGATATAGATTGATCGATCGATATAACGTACCTATCTATCTATCTATCTATCTATAATAAAATTGGAACGATACAGAGAAGAATGGGATCAGACCAATAGGAACTGAAATTGGAACGATACAGTGAAGATTGGGATCATAGGAAGTAAAATTGGAACGATACAGACCAATGCGCACTCCCACAGTACCCTCCCCAGGTAACCTCAACCGTGAGACTCATGGATGTCCAGACTGATATAGATTGATCGATCGATAGAACGTACCTATCTATCTATCTATCTATCTATCTATCTATCTATAATAAAATTGGAACGATACAGAGAAGAATGGGATCAGACCAATAGGAACTGAAATTGGAACGATACAGTGAAGATTGGGATCATAGGAAGTAAAATTGGAACGATACAGACCAATGCGCACTCCCACAGTACCCTCCCCAGGTAACCTCAACCGTGAGACTCATGGATGTCCAGACTGATATAGATTGATCGATCGATAGAACGTACCTATCTATCTATCTATCTATCTATCTATCTATCTATCTATCTATCTATCTATAATAAAATTGGAACGATACAGAGAAGAATGGGATCAGACCAATAGGAACTGAAATTGGAACGATACAGTGAAGATTGGGATCATAGGAAGTAAAATTGGAACGATACAAACCAATGCGCACTCCCACAGTACCCTCCCCAGGTAACCTCAACCGTGAGACTCATGGATGTCCAGACTGATATAGATTGATCGATCGATAGAACGTACCTATCTATCTATCTATCTATCTATCTATCTATCTATCTATCTATAATAAAATTGGAACGATACAGAGAAGAATGGGATCAGACCAATAGGAACTGAAATTGGAACGATACAGTGAAGATTGGGATCATAGGAAGTAAAATTGGAACGATACAGACCAATGCGCACTCCCACAGTACCCTCCCCAGGTAACCTCAACCGTGAGACTCATGGATGTCCAGACTGATATAGATTGATCGATCGATATAACGTACCTATCTATCTATCTATCTATCTATAATAAAATTGGAACGATACAGAGAAGAATGGGATCAGACCAATAGGAACTGAAATTGGAACGATACAGTGAAGATTGGGATCATAGGAAGTAAAATTGGAACGATACAGACCAATGCGCACTCCCACAGTACCCTCCCCAGGTAACCTCAACCGTGAGACTCATGGATGTCCAGACTGATATAGATTGATCGATCGATAGAACGTACCTATCTATCTATCTATCTATCTATCTATCTATCTATAATAAAATTGGAACGATACAGAGAAGAATGGGATCAGACCAATAGGAACTGAAATTGGAACGATACAGTGAAGATTGGGATCATAGGAAGTAAAATTGGAACGATACAGACCAATGCGCACTCCCACAGTACCCTCCCCAGGTAACCTCAACCGTGAGACTCATGGATGTCCAGACTGATATAGATTGATCGATCGATAGAACGTACCTATCTATCTATCTATCTATCTATCTATCTATCTATCTATCTATCTATAATAAAATTGGAACGATACAGAGAAGAATGGGATCAGACCAATAGGAACTGAAATTGGAACGATACAGTGAAGATTGGGATCATAGGAAGTAAAATTGGAACGATACAAACCAATGCGCACTCCCACAGTACCCTCCCCAGGTAACCTCAACCGTGAGACTCATGGATGTCCAGACTGATATAGATTGATCGATCGATAGAACGTACCTATCTATCTATCTATCTATCTATCTATCTATCTATAATAAAATTGGAACGATACAGAGAAGAATGGGATCAGACCAATAGGAACTGAAATTGGAACGATACAGTGAAGATTGGGATCATAGGAAGTAAAATTGGAACGATACAGACCAATGCGCACTCCCACAGTACCCTCCCCAGGTAACCTCAACCGTGAGACTCATGGATGTCCAGACTGATATAGATTGATCGATCGATATAACGTACCTATCTATCTATCTATCTATCTATAATAAAATTGGAACGATACAGAGAAGAATGGGATCAGACCAATAGGAACTGAAATTGGAACGATACAGTGAAGATTGGGATCATAGGAAGTAAAATTGGAACGATACAGACCAATGCGCACTCCCACAGTACCCTCCCCAGGTAACCTCAACCGTGAGACTCATGGATGTCCAGACTGATATAGATTGATCGATCGATAGAACGTACCTATCTATCTATCTATCTATCTATCTATCTATCTATAATAAAATTGGAACGATACAGAGAAGAATGGGATCAGACCAATAGGAACTGAAATTGGAACGATACAGTGAAGATTGGGATCATAGGAAGTAAAATTGGAACGATACAGACCAATGCGCACTCCCACAGTACCCTCCCCAGGTAACCTCAACCGTGAGACTCATGGATGTCCAGACTGATATAGATTGATCGATCGATAGAACGTACCTATCTATCTATCTATCTATCTATCTATCTATCTATCTATCTATCTATCTATAATAAAATTGGAACGATACAGAGAAGAATGGGATCAGACCAATAGGAACTGAAATTGGAACGATACAGTGAAGATTGGGATCATAGGAAGTAAAATTGGAACGATACAGACCAATGCGCACTCCCACAGTACCCTCCCCAGGTAACCTCAACCGTGAGACTCATGGATGTCCAGACTGATATAGATTGATCGATCGATAGAACGTACCTATCTATCTATCTATCTATCTATCTATCTATCTATCTATCTATCTATAATAAAATTGGAACGATACAGAGAAGAATGGGATCAGACCAATAGGAACTGAAATTGGAACGATACAGTGAAGATTGGGATCATAGGAAGTAAAATTGGAACGATACAGACCAATGCGCACTCCCACAGTACCCTCCCCAGGTAACCTCAACCGTGAGACTCATGGATGTCCAGACTGATATAGATTGATCGATCGATAGAACGTACCTATCTATCTATCTATCTATCTATCTATCTATCTATCTATCTATCTATCATAAAATTGGAACGATACAGAGAAGAATGGGATCAGACCAATAGAAACTGAAATTGGAACGATACAGTGAAGATTGGGATCATAGGAAGTAAAATTGGAACGATACAGACCAATGCGCACTCCCACAGTACCCTCCCCAGGTAACCTCAACCGTGAGACTCATGGATGTCCAGACTGATATAGATTGATCGATCGATAGAACGTACCTATCTATCTATCTATCTATCTATAATAAAATTGGAACGATACAGAGAAGAATGGGATCAGACCAATAGGAACTGAAATTGGAACGATACAGTGAAGATTGGGATCATAGGAAGTAAAATTGGAACGATACAGACCAATGCGCACTCCCACAGTACCCTCCCCAGGTAACCTCAACCGTGAGACTCATGGATGTCCAGACTGATATAGATTGATCGATCGATAGAACGTACCTATCTATCTATCTATCTATCTATCTATCTATCTATCTATCTATCATAAAATTGGAACGATACAGAGAAGAATGGGATCAGACCAATAGGAACTGAAATTGGAACGATACAGTGAAGATTGGGATCATAGGAAGTAAAATTGGAACGATACAGACCAATGCGCACTCCCACAGTACCCTCCCCAGGTAACCTCAACCGTGAGACTCATGGATGTCCAGACTGATATAGATTGATCGATCGATAGAACGTACCTATCTATCTATCTATCTATCTATCTATCTATCTATCTATCTATAATAAAATTGGAACGATACAGAGAAGAATGGGATCAGACCAATAGGAACTGAAATTGGAACGATACAGTGAAGATTGGGATCATAGGAAGTAAAATTGGAACGATACAGACCAATGCGCACTCCCACAGTACCCTCCCCAGGTAACCTCAACCGTGAGACTCATGGATGTCCAGACTGATATAGATTGATCGATCGATAGAACGTACCTATCTATCTATCTATCTATCTATCTATCTATCTATCTATCTATAATAAAATTGGAACGATACAGAGAAGAATGGGATCAGACCAATAGGAACTGAAATTGGAACGATACAGTGAAGATTGGGATCATAGGAAGTAAAATTGGAACGATACAGACCAATGCGCACTCCCACAGTACCCTCCCCAGGTAACCTCAACCGTGAGACTCATGGATGTCCAGACTGATATAGATTGATCGATCGATAGAACGTACCTATCTATCTATCTATCTATAATAAAATTGGAACGATACAGAGAAGAATGGGATCAGACCAATAGGAACTGAAATTGGAACGATACAGTGAAGATTGGGATCATAGGAAGTAAAATTGGAACGATACAGACCAATGCGCACTCCCACAGTACCCTCCCCAGGTAACCTCAACCGTGAGACTCATGGATGTCCAGACTGATATAGATTGATCGATCGATAGAACGTACCTATCTATCTATCTATCTATCTATCTATCTATCTATCTATCTATCTATCATAAAATTGGAACGATACAGAGAAGAATGGTATCAGACCAATAGGAACTGAAATTGGAACGATACAGTGAAGATTGGGATCATAGGAAGTAAAATTGGAACGATACAGACCAATGCGCACTCCCACAGTACCCTCCCCAGGTAACCTCAACCGTGAGACTCATGGATGTCCAGACTGATATAGATTGATCGATCGATAGAACGTACCTATCTATCTATCTATCTATCTATAATAAAATTGGAACGATACAGAGAAGAATGGGATCAGACCAATAGGAACTGAAATTGGAACGATACAGTGAAGATTGGGATCATAGGAAGTAAAATTGGAACGATACAGACCAATGCGCACTCCCACAGTACCCTCCCCAGGTAACCTCAACCGTGAGACTCATGGATGTCCAGACTGATATAGATTGATCGATCGATAGAACGTACCTATCTATCTATCTATCTATAATAAAATTGGAACGATACAGAGAAGAATGGGATCAGACCAATAGGAACTGAAATTGGAACGATACAGTGAAGATTGGGATCATAGGAAGTAAAATTGGAACGATACAGACCAATGCGCACTCCCACAGTACCCTCCCCAGGTAACCTCAACCGTGAGACTCATGGATGTCCAGACTGATATAGATTGATCGATCGATAGAACGTACCTATCTATCTATCTATCTATCTATCTATCTATCTATCTATCTATCTATCTATCTATCTATCTATCTATCTATCATAAAATTGGAACGATACAGAGAAGAATGGTATCAGACCAATAGGAACTGAAATTGGAACGATACAGTGAAGATTGGGATCATAGGAAGTAAAATTGGAACGATACAGACCAATGCGCACTCCCACAGTACCCTCCCCAGGTAACCTCAACCGTGAGACTCATGGATGTCCAGACTGATATAGATTGATCGATCGATAGAACGTACCTATCTATCTATCTATCTATCTATAATAAAATTGGAACGATACAGAGAAGAATGGGATCAGACCAATAGGAACTGAAATTGGAACGATACAGTGAAGATTGGGATCATAGGAAGTAAAATTGGAACGATACAGACCAATGCGCACTCCCACAGTACCCTCCCCAGGTAACCTCAACCGTGAGACTCATGGATGTCCAGACTGATATAGATTGATCGATCGATAGAACGTACCTATCTATCTATCTATCTATCTATAATAAAATTGGAACGATACAGAGAAGAATGGGATCAGACCAATAGGAACTGAAATTGGAACGATACAGTGAAGATTGGGATCATAGGAAGTAAAATTGGAACGATACAGACCAATGCGCACTCCCACAGTACCCTCCCCAGGTAACCTCAACCGTGAGACTCATGGATGTCCAGACTGATATAGATTGATCGATCGATAGAACGTACCTATCTATCTATCTATCTATCTATCTATCTATCATAAAATTGGAACGATACAGAGAAGAATGGTATCAGACCAATAGGAACTGAAATTGGAACGATACAGTGAAGATTGGGATCATAGGAAGTAAAATTGGAACGATACAGACCAATGCGCACTCCCACAGTACCCTCCCCAGGTAACCTCAACCGTGAGACTCATGGATGTCCAGACTGATATAGATTGATCGATCGATAGAACGTACCTATCTATCTATCTATCTATCTATAATAAAATTGGAACGATACAGAGAAGAATGGGATCAGACCAATAGGAACTGAAATTGGAACGATACAGTGAAGATTGGGATCATAGGAAGTAAAATTGGAACGATACAGACCAATGCGCACTCCCACAGTACCCTCCCCAGGTAACCTCAACCGTGAGACTCATGGATGTCCAGACTGATATAGATTGATCGATCGATAGAACGTACCTATCTATCTATCTATCTATAATAAAATTGGAACGATACAGAGAAGAATGGGATCAGACCAATAGGAACTGAAATTGGAACGATACAGTGAAGATTGGGATCATAGGAAGTAAAATTGGAACGATACAGACCAATGCGCACTCCCACAGTACCCTCCCCAGGTAACCTCAACCGTGAGACTCATGGATGTCCAGACTGATATAGATTGATCGATCGATAGAACGTACCTATCTATCTATCTATCTATCTATCTATCTATCTATCTATCTATCTATCTATCTATCTATCTATCTATCATAAAATTGGAACGATACAGAGAAGAATGGTATCAGACCAATAGGAACTGAAATTGGAACGATACAGTGAAGATTGGGATCATAGGAAGTAAAATTGGAACGATACAGACCAATGCGCACTCCCACAGTACCCTCCCCAGGTAACCTCAACCGTGAGACTCATGGATGTCCAGACTGATATAGATTGATCGATCGATAGAACGTACCTATCTATCTATCTATCTATCTATAATAAAATTGGAACGATACAGAGAAGAATGGGATCAGACCAATAGGAACTGAAATTGGAACGATACAGTGAAGATTGGGATCATAGGAAGTAAAATTGGAATGATACAGACCAATGCGCACTCCCACAGTACCCTCCCCAGGTAACCTCAACCGTGAGACTCATGGATGTCCAGACTGATATAGATTGATCGATCGATAGAACGTACCTATCTATCTATCTATCTATCTATCTATCTATCTATCTATCTATCTATCTATCATAAAATTGGAACGATACAGAGAAGAATGGGATCAGACCAATAGGAACTGAAATTGGAACGATACAGTGAAGATTGGGATCATAGGAAGTAAAATTGGAACGATACAGACCAATGCGCACTCCCACAGTACCCTCCCCAGGTAACCTCAACCGTGAGACTCATGGATGTCCAGACTGATATAGATTGATCGATCGATAGAACGTACCTATCTATCTATCTATCTATCTATCTATCTATCTATAATAAAATTGGAACGATACAGAGAAGAATGGGATCAGACCAATAGGAACTGAAATTGGAACGATACAGTGAAGATTGGGATCATAGGAAGTAAAATTGGAACGATACAGACCAATGCGCACTCCCACAGTACCCTCCCCAGGTAACCTCAACCGTGAGACTCATGGATGTCCAGACTGATATAGATTGATCGATCGATAGAACGTACCTATCTATCTATCTATCTATCTATCTATCTATCTATCTATCTATCTATCTATCATAAAATTGGAACGATACAGAGAAGAATGGGATCAGACCAATAGGAACTGAAATTGGAACGATACAGTGAAGATTGGGATCATAGGAAGTAAAATTGGAACGATACAGACCAATGCGCACTCCCACAGTACCCTCCCCAGGTAACCTCAACCGTGAGACTCATGGATGTCCAGACTGATATAGATAGATCGATCAATAGAACCTACCCATCTATCCATCTATCTATCTATCTATCTATCATAAAATTGGAACGATACAGAGAAGAATGGGATCAGACCAATAGGAACTGAAATTGGAACGATACAGTGAAGATTGGGATCATAGGAAGTAAAATTGGAACGATACAGACCAATGCGCACTCCCACAGTACCCTCCCCAGGTAACCTCAACCGTGAGACTCATGGATGTCCAGACTGATATAGATAGATCGATCGATAGAACCTATCTAACTATCTATAA
>NC_136799.1:47633849-47636349 GCF_951216825.1 Electrona antarctica | reverse complement strand
TATCTATCTATCTATAATAAAATTGGAACGATACAGAGAAGAATGGGATCAGACCAATAGGAACTGAAATTGGAACGATACAGTGAAGATTGGGATCATAGGAAGTAAAATTGGAACGATACAGACCAATGCGCACTCCCACAGTACCCTCCCCAGGTAACCTCAACCGTGAGACTCATGGATGTCCAGACTGATATAGATAGATCGATCGATAGAACCTACCCATCTACCTACCTACCTACCTACCTACCTACTTACCTACCTACCTACCTACCTACCTACCTACCTACCTACCTACCTACCTACCTACCTACCTACCTACCTTGGAACGATTCAGTGAAGATTGGGATCATAGGAAGTAAAATTGGAACGATACAGACCAATGCGCACTCCCACAGTACCCTCCCCAGGTAACCTCAACCGTGAGACTCATGGATGTCCAGACTGATATAGATAGATCGATCGATAGAACCTACATATCTATCTATCTATCTATCTATCTATCTATCTATCTATCTATCTATCTATCTATCTATCTATCTATCTATCTATCTATCTATCTATCTATCTATCTATCTATCTATCTATCTATAATAAAATTGGAACGATACAGACAAGAATGGGATCAGACCAATAGGAACTGAAATTGGAACGATACAGTGAAGATTGGGATCATAGGAAGTAAAATTGGAACGATACAGACCAATGCGCACTCCCACAGTACCCTCCCCAGGTAACCTCAACCGTGAGACTCATGGATGTCCAGACTGATATAGATAGATCGATCGATAGAACCTACATATCTATCTATCTATCTATCTATCTATAATAAAATTGGAACGATACAGAGAAGAATGGGATCAGACCAATAGGAACTGAAATTGGAACGATACAGTGAAGATTGGGATCATAGGAAGTAAAATTGGAACGATACAGACCAATGCGCACTCCCACAGTACCCTCCCCAGGTAACCTCAACCGTGAGACTCATGGATGTCCAGACTGATATAGATAGATCGATCGATATAACCTACCCACCTACCTACCCACCTACCTACCTACCTACCTTGGAACGATACAGTGAAGATTGGGATCATAGGAAGTAAAATTGGAACGATACAGACCAATGCGCACTCCCACAGTACCCTCCCCAGGTAACCTCAACCGTGAGACTCATGGATGTCCAGACTGATATAGATAGATCGATCGATAGAACCTACCCACCTACCCACCTACCTACCTACCTACCTACCTACCTTGGAACGATACAGTGAAGATTGGGATCATAGGAAGTAAAATTGGAACGATACAGACCAATGCGCAATCCCACAGTACCCTCCCCAGGTAACCTCAACCGTGAGACTCATGGATGTCCAGACTGATATAGATAGATCGATCGATATAACCTACCCACCTAACTACCTACCTACCTACCTACCTTGGAACGATACAGTGAAGATTGGGATCATAGGAAGTAAAATTGGAACGATACAGACCAATGCGCACTCCCACAGTACCCTCCCCAGGTAACCTCAACCGTGAGACTCATGGATGTCCAGACTGATATAGATAGATCGATCGATAGAACCTACCCACCTACCCACCTACCCACCTACCTACCTTGAAACGATACAGTGAAGATTGGGATCATAGGAAGTAAAATTGGAACGATACAGACCAATGCGCACTCCCACAGTACCCTCCCCAGGTAACCTCAACCGTGAGACTCATGGATGTCCAGACTGATATAGATAGATCGATCGATAGAACCTACATATCTATCTATCTATCTATCTATCTATCTATCTATCTATCTATCTATCTATCTATCTATCTATCTATCTATCTATCTATCTATCTATCTATCTATCTATCTATCTATCTATCTATCTATCTATCTATCTATCTATAAATAATAAAATTGGAACGATACAGAGAAGAATGGGATCAGACCAATAGGAACTGAAATTGGAACGATACAGTGAAGATTGGGATCATAGGAAGTAAAATTGGAACGATACAGACCAATGCGCACTCCCACAGTACCCTCCCCAGGTAACCTCAACCGTGAGACTCATGGATGTCCAGACTGATATAGATAGATCGATCGATAGAACCTACATATCTATCTATCTATCTATCTATCTATAAATCTATAATAAAATTGGAACAATACAGAGAAGAATGGGATCAGACCAATAGGAACTGAAATTGGAACGATACAGTGAAGATTGGGATCATAGGAAGTAAAATTGGAACGATACAGACCAATGCGCACTCCCACAGTACCCTCCCCAGGTAACCTCAACCGTGAGACTCATGGATGTCCAGACTGATATAGATAGATCGATCGATAGAACCTACCCATCTACCCACCTACCTACCTACCTACCTACCTACCTACCTACCTACCTTGGAACGATACAGTGAAGATTGGGATCATAGGAAGTAAAATTGGAACGATACAGACCAATGCGCACTCCCACAGTACCCTCCCCAG
>NC_136799.1:47616349-47626349 GCF_951216825.1 Electrona antarctica | reverse complement strand
CTCCCCAGGTAACCTCAACCGTGAGACTCATGGATGTCCAGACTGATATAGATAGATCGATCGATATAACCTACCCACCTACCTACCCACCTACCTACCTACCTACCTACCTACCTACCTTGGAACGATACAGTGAAGATTGGGATCATAGGAAGTAAAATTGGAACGATACAGACCAATGCGCACTCCCACAGTACCCTCCCCAGGTAACCTCAACCGTGAGACTCATGGATGTCCAGACTGATATAGATAGATCGATCGATAGAACCTACCCACCTACCCACCTACCTACCTACCTACCTACCTACCTTGGAACGATACAGTGAAGATTGGGATCATAGGAAGTAAAATTGGAACGATACAGACCAATGCGCAATCCCACAGTACCCTCCCCAGGTAACCTCAACCGTGAGACTCATGGATGTCCAGACTGATATAGATAGATCGATCGATATAACCTACCCACCTAACTACCTACCTACCTACCTACCTTGGAACGATACAGTGAAGATTGGGATCATAGGAAGTAAAATTGGAACGATACAGACCAATGCGCACTCCCACAGTACCCTCCCCAGGTAACCTCAACCGTGAGACTCATGGATGTCCAGACTGATATAGATAGATCGATCGATAGAACCTACCCACCTACCCACCTACCCACCTACCTACCTTGAAACGATACAGTGAAGATTGGGATCATAGGAAGTAAAATTGGAACGATACAGACCAATGCGCACTCCCACAGTACCCTCCCCAGGTAACCTCAACCGTGAGTCTCATGGATGTCCAGACTGATATAGATAGATCGATCGATAGAACCTACATATCTATCTATCTATCTATCTATCTATCTATCTATCTATCTATCTATCTATCTATCTATCTATCTATCTATCTATCTATCTATCTATCTATCTATCTATCTATCTATCTATCTATCTATCTATCTATAAATAATAAAATTGGAACGATACAGAGAAGAATGGGATCAGACCAATAGGAACTGAAATTGGAACGATACAGTGAAGATTGGGATCATAGGAAGTAAAATTGGAACGATACAGACCAATGCGCACTCCCACAGTACCCTCCCCAGGTAACCTCAACCGTGAGACTCATGGATGTCCAGACTGATATAGATAGATCGATCGATAGAACCTACCCATCTACCTACCTACCTACCTACCTACCTACCTACCTACCTACCTACCTACCTACCTACCTACCTACCTACCTACCTACCTACCTACCTACCTACCTACCTACCTACCTACCTTGGAACGATTCAGTGAAGATTGGGATCATAGGAAGTAAAATTGGAACGATACAGACCAATGCGCACTCCCACAGTACCCTCCCCAGGTAACCTCAACCGTGAGACTCATGGATGTCCAGACTGATATAGATAGATCGATCGATAGAACCTACATATCTATCTATCTATCTATCTATCTATCTATCTATCTATCTATAATAAAATTGGAACGATACAGACAAGAATGGGATCAGACCAATAGGAACTGAAATTGGAACGATACAGTGAAGATTGGGATCATAGGAAGTAAAATTGGAACGATACAGACCAATGCGCACTCCCACAGTACCCTCCCCAGGTAACCTCAACCGTGAGACTCATGGATGTCCAGACTGATATAGATAGATCGATCGATAGAACCTACATATCTATCTATCTATCTATCTATAATAAAATTGGAACGATACAGAGAAGAATGGGATCAGACCAATAGGAACTGAAATTGGAACGATACAGTGAAGATTGGGATCATAGGAAGTAAAATTGGAACGATACAGACCAATGCGCACTCCCACAGTACCCTCCCCAGGTAACCTCAACCGTGAGACTCATGGATGTCCAGACTGATATAGATAGATCGATCGATATAACCTACCCACCTACCTACCCACCTACCTACCTACCTACCTACCTACCTACCTTGGAACGATACAGTGAAGATTGGGATCATAGGAAGTAAAATTGGAACGATACAGACCAATGCGCACTCCCACAGTACCCTCCCCAGGTAACCTCAACCGTGAGACTCATGGATGTCCAGACTGATATAGATAGATCGATCGATAGAACCTACCCACCTACCCACCTACCTACCTACCTACCTACCTACCTTGGAACGATACAGTGAAGATTGGGATCATAGGAAGTAAAATTGGAACGATACAGACCAATGCGCAATCCCACAGTACCCTCCCCAGGTAACCTCAACCGTGAGACTCATGGATGTCCAGACTGATATAGATAGATCGATCGACAGAACCTACATATCTATCTATCTATCTATCTATCTATCTATCTATCTATAATAAAATTGGAACGATACAGAGAAGAATGGGATCAGACCAATAGGAACTGAAATTGGAACGATACAGTGAAGATTGGGATCATAGGAAGTAAAATTGGAACGATACAGACCAATGCGCACTCCCACAGTACCCTCCCCAGGTAACCTCAACCGTGAGACTCATGGATGTCCAGACTGATATAGATAGATCGATCGATAGAACCTACCCATCTACCTACCTACCTACCTACCTACCTACCTACCTACCTACCTACCTACCTACCTACCTACCTACCTACCTACCTACCTACCTACCTACCTACCTACCTACCTACCTACCTTGGAACGATACAGTGAAGATTAGGATCATAGGAAGTAAAATTGGAACGATACAGACCAATGCCCACTCCCACAGTACCCTCCCCAGGTAACCTCAACCGTGAGACTCATGGATGTCCAGACTGATATAGATAGATCGATCGATAGAACCTACATATCTATCTATCTATCTATCTATCTATAATACAATTGGAACGATACAGACAAGAATAGGATCAGACCAATAGGAACTGAAATTGGAACGATACAGTGAAGATTGGGATCATAGGAAGTAAAATTGGAACGATACAGACCAATGCGCACTCCCACAGTACCCTCCCCAGGTAACCTCAACCGTGAGACTCATGGATGTCCATACTGATATAGATAGATCGATCGATATAACCTACCCATCTACCTACCCATCTACCTACCTACCTACCTACCTACCTACCTACCTACCTTGGAACGATACAGTGAAGATTAGGATCATAGGAAGTAAAATTGGAACGATACAGACCAATGCGCACTCCCACAGTACCCTCCCCAGGTAACCTCAACCGTGAGACTCATGGATGTCCAGACTGATATAGATAGATCGATCGATAGAACCTACCCATCTACCTACCTACCTACCTACCTACCTACCTACCTACCTACCTACCTACCTACCTACCTACCTACCTACCTACCTACCTACCTACCTACCTACCTACCTACCTACCTACCTACCTACCTACCTACCTACCTACCTTGGAACGATTCAGTGAAGATTGGGATCATAGGAAGTAAAATTGGAACGATACAGACCAATGCGCACTCCCACAGTACCCTCCCCAGGTAACCTCAACCGTGAGACTCATGGATGTCCAGACTGATATAGATAGATCGATCGATAGAACCTACATATCTATCTATCTATCTATAATAAAATTGGAACGATACAGACAAGAATGGGATCAGACCAATAGGAACTGAAATTGGAACGATACAGTGAAGATTGGGATCATAGGAAGTAAAATTGGAACGATACAGACCAATGCGCACTCCCACAGTACCCTCCCCAGGTAACCTCAACCGTGAGACTCATGGATGTCCAGACTGATATAGATAGATCGATCGATAGAACCTACATATCTATCTATCTATCTATCTATCTATCTATAATAAAATTGGAACGATACAGAGAAGAATGGGATCAGACCAATAGGAACTGAAATTGGAACGATACAGTGAAGATTGGGATCATAGGAAGTAAAATTGGAACGATACAGACCAATGCGCACTCCCACAGTACCCTCCCCAGGTAACCTCAACCGTGAGACTCATGGATGTCCAGACTGATATAGATAGATCGATCGATATAACCTACCCACCTACCTACCCACCTACCTACCTACCTACCTACCTACCTACCTTGGAACGATACAGTGAAGATTGGGATCATAGGAAGTAAAATTGGAACGATACAGACCAATGCGCACTCCCACAGTACCCTCCCCAGGTAACCTCAACCGTGAGACTCATGGATGTCCAGACTGATATAGATAGATCGATCGATATAACCTACCCATCTACCTACCTACCTACCTACCTACCTACCTACCTACCTACCTACCTACCTACCTACCTACCTACCTACCTACCTACCTACCTACCTACCTACCTACCTACCTACCTACCTTGGAACGATAAAGTGAAGATTGGGATCAAAGGAAGTAAAATTGTAACGATACAGACCAATGCGCACTCCCACAGTACCCTCCCCAGGTAACCTCAACCGTGAGACTCATGGATGTCCAGACTGATATAGATAGATCGATCGATAGAACCTACATATCTATCTATCTATCTATCTATCTATCTATCTATCTATCTATCTATCTATCTATCTATCTATCTATCTATCTATCTATCTATCTATCTATCTATCTATCTATCTATCTATCTATCTATCTATCTATCTATCTATCTATCTATAATAAAATTGGAACGATACAGAGAAGAATGGGATCAGACCAATAGGAACTGAAATTGGAACGATACAGTGAAGATTGGGATCATAGGAAGTAAAATTGGAACGATACAGACCAATGCGCACTCCCACAGTACCCTCCCCAGGTAACCTCAACCGTGAGACTCATGGATGTCCAGACTGATATAGATAGATCGATCGATAGAACCTACCCATCTACCTACCTACCTACCTACCTACCTACCTACCTACCTACCTACCTACCTACCTACCTACCTACCTACCTACCTACCTACCTACCTACCTACCTACCTACCTACCTACCTACCTACCTACCTACCTACCTACCTACCTACCTTGGAACGATACAGTGAAGATTGGGATCATAGGAAGTAAAATTGGAACGATTCAGACCAATGCGCACTCCAACAGTACCCTCCCCAGGTAACCTCAACCGTGAGACTCATGGATGTCCAGACTGATATAGATAGATCGATCGATAGAACCTACATATCTATCTATCTATCTATCTATCTATCTATCTATCTATCTATCTATCTATCTATCTATCTATCTATCTATCTATCTATCTATCTATCTATCTATCTATCTATCTATCTATCTATCTATCTATCTATCTATCTATCTATCTATAATAAAATTGGAACGATACAGAGAAGAATGGGATCAGACCAATAGGAACTGAAATTGGAACGATACAGTGAAGATTGGGATCATAGGAAGTAAAATTGGAACGATACAGACCAATGCGCACTCCCACAGTACCCTCCCCAGGTAACCTCAACCGTGAGACTCATGGATGTCCAGACTGATATAGATAGATCGATCGATATAACCTACCCATCTATCTATCTATCTATCCATCTATCCATCTACCTACCTACCTACCTGCCTACCTACCTACCTTGGAACGATACAGTGAAGATTGGGATCATAGGAAGTAAAATTGGAACGATACAGACCAATGCACACTCCCACAGTACCCTCCCCAGGTAACCTCAACCGTGAGACTCATGGATGTCCGGACTGATATAGATAGATCGATCGATAGAACCTACATATCTATCTATCTATCTATCTATAATAAAATTGGAACGATACAGAGAAGAATGGGATCAGACCAATAGGAACTGAAATTGGAACGATACAGTGAAGATTGGGATCATAGGAAATAAAATTGGAACGATACAGACCAATGCGCACTCCCACAGTACCCTCCCCAGGTAACCTCAACCGTGAGACTCATGGATGTCCAGACTGATATAGATTGATCGATCGATAGAACGTACCTATCTATCTATCTATCTATCTATCTATCTATCTATCTATCTATAATAAAATTGGAACGATACAGAGAAGAATGGGATCAGACCAATAGGAACTGAAATTGGAACGATACAGTGAAGATTGGGATCATAGGAAGTAAAATTGGAACGATACAGACCAATGCGCACTCCCACAGTACCCTCCCCAGGTAACCTCAACCGTGAGACTCATGGATGTCCAGACTGATATAGATTGATCGATCGATAGAACGTACCTATCTATCTATCTATCTATCTATCTATCTATCTATCTATAATAAAATTGGAACGATACAGAGAAGAATGGGATCAGACCAATAGGAACTGAAATTGGAACGATACAGTGAAGATTGGGATCATAGGAAGTAAAATTGGAACGATACAGACCAATGCGCACTCCCACAGTACCCTCCCCAGGTAACCTCAACCGTGAGACTCATGGATGTCCAGACTGATATAGATTGATCGATCGATAGAACGTACCTATCTATCTATCTATCTATCTATAATAAAATTGGAACGATACAGAGAAGAATGGGATCAGACCAATAGGAACTGAAATTGGAACGATACAGTGAAGATTGGGATCATAGGAAGTAAAATTGGAACGATTCAGACCAATGCGCACTCCCACAGTACCCTCCCCAGGTAACCTCAACCGTGAGACTCATGGATGTCCAGACTGATATAGATAGATCGATCAATAGAACCTACCCATCTATCCATCTATCTATCTATCTATCTATCATAAAATTGGAACGATACAGAGAAGAATGGGATCAGACCAATAGGAACTGAAATTGGAACGATACAGTGAAGATTGGGATCATAGGAAGTAAAATTGGAACGATACAGACCAATGCGCACTCCCACAGTACCCTCCCCAGGTAACCTCAACCGTGAGACTCATGGATGTCCAGACTGATATAGATAGATCGATCGATAGAACCTATCTATCTATCTATAATAAAATTGGAACGATACAGAGAAGAATGGGATCAGACCAATAGGAACTGAAATTGGAACGATACAGTGAAGATTGGGATCATAGGAAGTAAAATTGGAACGATACAGACCAATGCGCACTCCCACAGTACCCTCCCCAGGTAACCTCAACCGTGAGACTCATGGATGTCCAGACTGATATAGATAGATCGATCGATAGAACCTACCTATCTATCTATCTATCTATCTATAATAAAATTGGAACGATACAGAGAAGAATGGGATCAGACCAATAGGAACTGAAATTGGAACGATACAGTGAAGATTGGGATCATAGGAAGTAAAATTGGAACGATACAGACCAATGCGCACTCCCACAGTACCCTCCCCAGGTAACCTCAACCGTGAGACTCATGGATGTCCAGACTGATATAGATAGATCGATCAATAGAACTTACCCATCTATCCATCTATCTATCTATCTATCTATCATAAAATTGGAACGATACAGAGAAGAATGGGATCAGACCAATAGGAACTGAAATTGGAACGATACAGTGAAGATTGGGATCATAGGAAGTAAAATTGGAACGATACAGACCAATGCGCACTCCCACAGTACCCTCCCCAGGTAACCTCAACCGTGAGACTCATGGATGTCCAGACTGATATAGATAGATCGATCAATAGAACCTACCCATCTATCCATCTATCTATCTATCTATGTATCTATCTATCATAAAATTGGAACGATACAGAGAAGAATGGGATCAGACCAATAGGAACTGAAATTGGAACGATACAGTGAAGATTGGGATCATAGGAAGTAAAATTGGAACGATACAGACCAATGCGCACTCCCACAGTACCCTCCCCAGGTAACCTCAACCGTGAGACTCATGGATGTCCAGACTGATATAGATAGATCGATCGATATAACCTACCCATCTATCCATCTATCCATCCATCCATCCATCCACCCACCTACCTACCTACCTTGGAACGATACAGTGAAGATTGGGATCATAGGAAGTAAAATTGGAACGATACAGACCAATGCACACTCCCACAGTACCCTCCCCAGGTAACCTCAACCGTGAGACTCATGGATGTCCGGACTGATATAGATAGATCGATCGATAGAACCTACATATCTATCTATCTATCTATCTATAATAAAATTGGAACGATACAGAGAAGAATGGGATCAGACCAATAGGAACTGAAATTGGAACGATACAGTGAAGATTGGGATCATAGGAAGTAAAATTGGAACGATACAGACCAATGCGCACTCCCACAGTACCCTCCCCAGGTAACCTCAACCGTGAGACTCATGGATGTCCAGACTGATATAGATAGATCGATCGATATAACCTACCCATCTATCCATCTATCCATCCATCCATCCATCCACCCATCCACCCACCTACCTACCTACCTTGGAACGATACAGTGAAGATTGGGATCATAGGAAGTAAAATTGGAACGATACAGACCAATGCACACTCCCACAGTACCCTCCCCAGGTAACCTCAACCGTGAGACTCATGGATGTCCGGACTGATATAGATAGATCGATCGATAGAACCTACATATCTATCTATCTATCTATCTATAATAAAATTGGAACGATTCAGAGAAGAATGGGATCAGACCAATAGGAACTGAAATTGGAACGATACAGTGAAGATTGGGATCATAGGAAATAAAATTGGAACGATACAGACCAATGCGCACTCCCACAGTACCCTCCCCAGGTAACCTCAACCGTGAGACTCATGGATGTCCAGACTGATATAGATAGATCGATCAATAGAACCTACCCATCTATCCATCTATCTATCTATCTATCTATCATAAAATTGGAACGATACAGAGAAGAATGGGATCAGACCAATAGGAACTGAAATTGGAACGATACAGTGAAGATTGGGATCATAGGAAGTAAAATTGGAACGATACAGACCAATGCGCACTCCCACAGTACCCTCCCCAGGTAACCTCAACCGTGAGACTCATGGATGTCCAGACTGATATAGATAGATCGATCGATAGAACCTACCTATCTATCTATCTATCTATAATCAAATTGGAACGATACAGAGAAGAATGGGATCAGACCAATACGAACTGAAATTGGAACGATACAGTGAAGATTGGGATCATAGGAAGTAAAATTGGAACGATACAGACCAATGCGCACTCCCACAGTACCCTCCCCAGGTAACCTCAACCGTGAGACTCATGGATGTCCAGACTGATATAGATAGATCGATCGATAGAACCTACCCACCTACCTACCTACCTACCTACCTACCTACCTACCTACCTACCTACCTACCTACCTACCTACCTACCTACCTACCTACCTACCTACCTACCTACCTACCTACCTACCTACCTACCTACCTATCTACCTACCTACCTTGGAACGATACAGTGAAGATTGGGATCATAGGAAGTAAAATTGGAACGATACAGACCAATGCGCACTCCCACAGTACCCTCCCCAGGTAACCTCAACCGTGAGACTCATGGATGTCCAGACTGATATAGATAGATCGATCGATAGAACCTACATATCTATCTATCTATCTATCTATCTATAAATCTATAATAAAATTGGAACGATACAGAGAAGAATGGGATCAGACCAATAGGAACTGAAATTGGAACGATACAGTGAAGATTGGGATCATAGGAAGTAAAATTGGAACGATACAGACCAATGCGCACTCCCACAGTACCCTCCCCAGGTAACCTCAACCGTGAGACTCATGGATGTCCAGACTGATATAGATAGATCGATCGATAGAACCTACCCATCTACCCACCTACCTACCTACCTACCTACCTACCTACCTACCTTGGAACGATACAGTGAAGATTGGGATCATAGGAAGTAAAATTGGAACGATACAGACCAATGCGCACTCCCACAGTACCCTCCCCAGGTAACCTCAACCGTGAGACTCATGGATGTCCAGACTGATATAGATAGATCGATCGATAGAACCTACATATCTATCTATCTATAAATCTATAATACAATTGGAACGATACAGAGAAGAATGGGATCAGACCAATAGGAACTGAAATTGGAACGATACAGT
>NC_136799.1:47583849-47606349 GCF_951216825.1 Electrona antarctica | reverse complement strand
TGAGACTCATGGATGTCCAGACTGATATAGATAGATCGATCGATAGAACCTACATATCTATCTATCTATCTATCTATAATGAAATTGGAACGATACAGAGAAGGATGGGATCAGACCAATAGGAACTGAAATTGGAACGATACAGTGAAGATTGGGATCATAGGAAGAAAAATTGGAACGATACAGACCAATGCGCACTCCCACAGTACCCTCCCCAGGTAACCTCAACCGTGAGACTCATGGATGTCCAGACTGATATAGATAGATCGATCGATAGAACCTACCCATCTACCTACCTACCTACCTACCTACCTACCTACCTACCTACCTTGGAACGATACAGTGAAGATTGGGATCATAGGAAGTAAAATTGGAACGATACAGACCAATGCGCACTCCCACAGTACCCTCCCCAGGTAACCTCAACCGTGAGACTCATGGATGTCCAGACTGATATAGATAGATCGATCGATAGAACCTACATATCTATCTATCTATCTATCTATCTATCTATCTATCTATCTATCTATCTATCTATCTATCTATCTATCTATCTATCTATCTATCTATCTATCTATCTATCTATCTATCTATCTATCTATCTATCTATCTATCTATCTATCTATCTATCTATCTATCTATCTATCTATAATAAAATTGGAATGATACAGAGAAGAATGGGATCAGACCAATAGGAACTGAAATTGGAACGATACAGTGAAGATTGGGATCATAGGAAGTAAAATTGGAACGATACAGACCAATGCGCACTCCCACAGTACCCTCCCCAGGTAACCTCAACCGTGAGACTCATGGATGTCCAGACTGATATAGATAGATCGATCGATATAACCTACCCATCTATCTATCTATCTATCCATCTATCCATCTACCTACCTACCTACCTACCTACCTACCTACCTACCTTGGAACGATACAGTGAAGATTGGGATCATAGGAAGTAAAATTGGAACGATACAGACCAATGCGCACTCCCACAGTACCCTCCCCAGGTAACCTCAACCGTGAGACTCATGGATGTCCAGACTGATATAGATAGATCGATCGATAGAACCTATCTATCTATCTATCTATCTATCTATCTATCTATCTATCTATCTATCTATCTATCTATCTATCTATCTATCTATCTATCTATCTATCTATCTATCTATCTATCTATCTATCTACCTACCTACCTACCTACCTACCTACCTACCTACCTACCTACCTACCTTGGAACGATCCAGTGAAGATTGGGATCATAGGAAGTAAAATTGGAACGATACAGACCAATGCGCACTCCCACAGTACCCTCCCCAGGTAACCTCAACCGTGAGACTCATGGATGTCCAGACTGATATAGATAGATCGATCGATAGAACCTACATATCTACATATCTATCTATCTATCTATCTATCTATCTATCTATCTATCTATCTATCTATCTATCTATCTATCTATCTATCTATCTATCTATCTATCTATCTATCTATCTATCTATCTATAATAAAATTGGAACGATACAGAGAAGAATGGGATCAGACCAATAGGAACTGAAATTGGAACGATACAGTGAAGATTGGGATCATAGGAAGTAAAATTGGAACGATACAGACCAATGCGCACTCCCACAGTACCCTCCCCAGGTAACCTCAACCGTGAGACTCATGGATGTCCAGACTGATATAGATAGATCGATCGACATAACCTACCCATCTATCTATCTATCTATCCATCTATCCATCTACCTACCTACCTACCTGCCTACCTACCTACCTTGGAACGATACAGTGAAGATTGGGATCATAGGAAGTAAAATTGGAACGATACAGACCAATGCGCACTCCCACAGTACCCTCCCCAGGTAACCTCAACCGTGAGACTCATGGATGTCCAGACTGATATAGATAGATTGATCGATAGAACCTACCTACCTACCTACCTACCTACCTACCTACCTACCTACCTACCTACCTACCTACCTACCTACCTACCTACCTACCTACCTACCTACCTACCTACCTACCTACCTACCTACCTACCTACCTACCTACCTACCTACCTACCTACCTACCTACCTACCTACCTACCTACCTACCTACCTACCTACCTACCTACCTACCTACCTACCTTGGAACGATACAGTGAAGATTGGGATCATATGAAGTAAAATTGGAACGATACAGACCAATGCGCACTCCCACAGTACCCTCCCCAGGTAACCTCAACCGTGAGACTCATGGATGTCCAGACTGATATAGATAGATCGATCGATAGAACCTACCCATCTACCTACCTACCTACCTACATACCTACCTACCTACCTTGGAACGATACAGTGAAGATTGGGATCATAGGAAGTAAAATTGGAACGATACAGACCAATGCGCACTCCCACAGTACCCTCCCCAGGTAACCTCAACCGTGAGACTCATGGATGTCCAGACTGATATAGATAGATCGATCGATAGAACCTACATATCTATCTATCTATCTATCTATCTATCTATCTATCTATCTATCTATCTATCTATCTATCTATCTATCTATCTATCTATCTATCTATCTATCTATCTATCTATCTATCTATCTATCTATCTATCTATCTATCTATCTATAATAAAATTGGAACGATACAGAGAAGAATGGGATCAGACCAATAGGAACTGAAATTGGAACGATACAGTGAAGATTGGGATCATAGGAAGTAAAATTGGAACGATACAGACCAATGCGCACTCCCACAGTACCCTCCCCAGGTAACCTCAACCGTGAGACTCATGGATGTCCAGACTGATATAGATAGATCGATCGATATGACCTACCCATCTATCTATCTATCTATCCATCTATCCATCTACCTACCTACCTACCTACCTGCCTACCTACCTACCTTGGAACGATACAGTGAAGATTGGGATCATAGGAAGTAAAATTGGAACGATACAGACCAATGCGCACTCCCACAGTACCCTCCCCAGGTAACCTCAACCGTGAGACTCATGGATGTCCAGACTGATATAGATAGATCGATCGATATAACCTACCCATCTATCTATCTATCTATCCATCTATCCATCTATCCATCTACCTACCTACCTACCTGCCTACCTACCTACCTACCTTGGAACGATACAGTGAAGATTGGGATCATAGGAAGTAAAATTGGAACGATACAGACCAATGCGCACTCCCACAGTACCCTCCCCAGGTAACCTCAACCGTGAGACTCATGGATGTCCAGACTGATATAGATAGATCGATCGATAGAACCTACATATCTATCTATCTATCTATCTATAATGAAATTGGAACGATACAGAGAAGGATGGGATCAGACCAATAGGAACTGAAATTGGAACGATACAGTGAAGATTGGGATCATAGGAAGAAAAATTGGAACGATACAGACCAATGCGCACTCCCACAGTACCCTCCCCAGGTAACCTCAACCGTGAGACTCATGGATGTCCAGACTGATATAGATAGATCGATCGATAGAACCTACCCATCTACCTACCTACCTACCTACCTACCTACCTACCTACCTACCTTGGAACGATACAGTGAAGATTGGGATCATAGGAAGTAAAATTGGAACGATACAGACCAATGCGCACTCCCACAGTACCCTCCCCAGGTAACCTCAACCGTGAGACTCATGGATGTCCAGACTGATATAGATAGATCGATCGATAGAACCTACATATCTATCTATCTATCTATCTATCTATCTATCTATCTATCTATCTATCTATCTATCTATCTATCTATCTATCTATCTATCTATCTATCTATCTATCTATCTATCTATCTATCTATCTATCTATCTATCTATCTATCTATCTATCTATAATAAAATTGGAATGATACAGAGAAGAATGGGATCAGACCAATAGGAACTGAAATTGGAACGATACAGTGAAGATTGGGATCATAGGAAGTAAAATTGGAACGATACAGACCAATGCGCACTCCCACAGTACCCTCCCCAGGTAACCTCAACCGTGAGACTCATGGATGTCCAGACTGATATAGATAGATCGATCGATATAACCTACCCATCTATCTATCTATCTATCCATCTATCCATCTACCTACCTACCTACCTACCTACCTACCTTGGAACGATACAGTGAAGATTGGGATCATAGGAAGTAAAATTGGAACGATACAGACCAATGCGCACTCCCACAGTACCCTCCCCAGGTAACCTCAACCGTGAGACTCATGGATGTCCAGACTGATATAGATAGATCGATCGATAGAACCTATCTATCTATCTATCTATCTATCTATCTATCTATCTATCTATCTATCTATCTATCTATCTATCTATCTATCTATCTATCTATCTATCTATCTATCTATCTATCTATCTATCTATCTATCTATCTATCTATCTATCTATCTATCTATCTATCTACCTACCTACCTACCTACCTACTTACCTACCTTGGAACGATCCAGTGAAGATTGGGATCATAGGAAGTAAAATTGGAACGATACAGACCAATGCGCACTCCCACAGTACCCTCCCCAGGTAACCTCAACCGTGAGACTCATGGATGTCCAGACTGATATAGATAGATCGATCGATAGAACCTACATATCTACATATCTATCTATCTATCTATCTATCTATCTATCTATCTATCTATCTATCTATCTATCTATCTATCTATCTATCTATCTATCTATCTATCTATCTATCTATCTATCTATAATAAAATTGGAACGATACAGAGAAGAATGGGATCAGACCAATAGGAACTGAAATTGGAACGATACAGTGAAGATTGGGATCATAGGAAGTAAAATTGGAACGATACAGACCAATGCGCACTCCCACAGTACCCTCCCCAGGTAACCTCAACCGTGAGACTCATGGATGTCCAGACTGATATAGATAGATCGATCGACATAACCTACCCATCTATCTATCTATCTATCCATCTATCCATCTACCTACCTACCTACCTGCCTACCTACCTACCTTGGAACGATACAGTGAAGATTGGGATCATAGGAAGTAAAATTGGAACGATACAGACCAATGCGCACTCCCACAGTACCCTCCCCAGGTAACCTCAACCGTGAGACTCATGGATGTCCAGACTGATATAGATAGATTGATCGATAGAACCTACCTACCTACCTACCTACCTACCTACCTACCTACCTACCTACCTACCTACCTACCTACCTACCTACCTACCTACCTACCTACCTACCTACCTACCTACCTACCTACCTACCTACCTACCTACCTACCTACCTACCTACCTACCTACCTACCTACCTACCTACCTACCTACCTACCTACCTACCTACCTACCTACCTACCTACCTACCTACCTACCTACCTTGGAACGATACAGTGAAGATTGGGATCATATGAAGTAAAATTGGAACGATACAGACCAATGCGCACTCCCACAGTACCCTCCCCAGGTAACCTCAACCGTGAGACTCATGGATGTCCAGACTGATATAGATAGATCGATCGATAGAACCTACCCATCTACCTACCTACCTACCTACATACCTACCTACCTACCTTGGAACGATACAGTGAAGATTGGGATCATAGGAAGTAAAATTGGAACGATACAGACCAATGCGCACTCCCACAGTACCCTCCCCAGGTAACCTCAACCGTGAGACTCATGGATGTCCAGACTGATATAGATAGATTGATCGATAGAACCTACATATCTATCTATCTATCTATCTATCTATCTATCTATCTATCTATCTATCTATCTATCTATCTATCTATCTATCTATCTATCTATCTATCTATCTATCTATCTATCTATCTATCTATCTATCTATCTATCTATAATAAAATTGGAACGATACAGAGAAGAATGGGATCAGACCAATAGGAACTGAAATTGGAACGATACAGTGAAGATTGGGATCATAGGAAGTAAAATTGGAACGATACAGACCAATGCGCACTCCCACAGTACCCTCCCCAGGTAACCTCAACCGTGAGACTCATGGATGTCCAGACTGATATAGATAGATCGATCGATATAACCTACCCATCTATCTATCTATCTATCCATCTATCCATCTACCTACCTACCTACCTACCTGCCTACCTACCTACCTTGGAACGATACAGTGAAGATTGGGATCATAGGAAGTAAAATTGGAACGATACAGACCAATGCGCACTCCCACAGTACCCTCCCCAGGTAACCTCAACCGTGAGACTCATGGATGTCCAGACTGATATAGATAGATCGATCGATAGAACCTATCTATCTATCTATCTATCTATCTATCTATCTGTCTATCTGTCTATCTACCTACCTACCTACCTACCTACCTACCTACCTACCTACCTACCTACCTACCTACCTTGGAACGATCCAGTGAAGATTGGGATCATAGGAAGTAAAATTGGAACGATACAGACCAATGCGCACTCCCACAGTACCCTCCCCAGGTAACCTCAACCGTGAGACTCATGGATGTCCAGACTGATATAGATAGATCGATCGATAGAACCTACATATCTACATATCTATCTATCTATCTATCTATCTATCTATCTATCTATCTATCTATCTATCTATCTATCTATCTATCTATCTATCTATCTATCTATCTATCTATCTATCTATAATAAAATTGGAACGATACAGAGAAGAATGGGATCAGACCAATAGGAACTGAAATTGGAACGATACAGTGAAGATTGGGATCATAGGAAGTAAAATTGGAACGATACAGACCAATGCGCACTCCCACAGTACCCTCCCCAGGTAACCTCAACCGTGAGACTCATGGATGTCCAGACTGATATAGATAGATCGATCGATATGACCTACCCATCTATCTATCTATCTATCCATCTATCCATCTACCTACCTACCTACCTACCTGCCTACCTACCTACCTTGGAACGATACAGTGAAGATTGGGATCATAGGAAGTAAAATTGGAACGATACAGACCAATGCGCACTCCCACAGTACCCTCCCCAGGTAACCTCAACCGTGAGACTCATGGATGTCCAGACTGATATAGATAGATCGATCGATATAACCTACCCATCTATCTATCTATCTATCCATCTATCCATCTACCTACCTACCTACCTGCCTACCTACCTACCTACCTTGGAACGATACAGTGAAGATTGGGATCATAGGAAGTAAAATTGGAACGATACAGACCAATGCGCACTCCCACAGTACCCTCCCCAGGTAACCTCAACCGTGAGACTCATGGATGTCCAGACTGATATAGATAGATCGATCGATAGAACCTACATATCTATCTATCTATCTATCTATAATGAAATTGGAACGATACAGAGAAGGATGGGATCAGACCAATAGGAACTGAAATTGGAACGATACAGTGAAGATTGGGATCATAGGAAGAAAAATTGGAACGATACAGACCAATGCGCACTCCCACAGTACCCTCCCCAGGTAACCTCAACCGTGAGACTCATGGATGTCCAGACTGATATAGATAGATCGATCGATAGAACCTACCCATCTACCTACCTACCTACCTACCTACCTACCTTGGAACGATACAGTGAAGATTGGGATCATAGGAAGTAAAATTGGAACGATACAGACCAATGCGCACTCCCACAGTACCCTCCCCAGGTAACCTCAACCGTGAGACTCATGGATGTCCAGACTGATATAGATAGATCGATCGATAGAACCTATCTATCTATATATCTATCTATCTATCTGTCTATCTGTCTATCTACCTACCTACCTACCTACCTACCTACCTTGGAACGATCCAGTGAAGATTGGGATCATAGGAAGTAAAATTGGAACGATACAGACCAATGCGCACTCCCACAGTACCCTCCCCAGGTAACCTCAACCGTGAGACTCATGGATGTCCAGACTGATATAGATAGATCGATCGATAGAACCTACATATCTACATATCTATCTATCTATCTATCTATCTATCTATCTATCTATCTATCTATCTATCTATCTATCTATCTATCTATCTATCTATCTATCTATCTATCTATAATAAAATTGGAACGATACAGAGAAGAATGGGATCAGACCAATAGGAACTGAAATTGGAACGATACAGTGAAGATTGGGATCATAGGAAGTAAAATTGGAACGATACAGACCAATGCGCACTCCCACAGTACCCTCCCCAGGTAACCTCAACCGTGAGACTCATGGATGTCCAGACTGATATAGATAGATCGATCGATATAACCTACCCATCTATCTATCTATCTATCCATCTATCCATCTACCTACCTACCTACCTACCTGCCTACCTACCTACCTTGGAACGATACAGTGAAGATTGGGATCATAGGAAGTAAAATTGGAACGATACAGACCAATGCGCACTCCCACAGTACCCTCCCCAGGTAACCTCAACCGTGAGACTCATGGATGTCCAGACTGATATAGATAGATCGATCGATAGAACCTACATATCTATCTATCTATCTATCTATCTATCTATCTATCTATCTATCTATCTATAATAAAATTGGAACGATACAGAGAAGAATGGGATCAGACCAATAGGAACTGAAATTGGAACGATACAGTGAAGATTGGGATCATAGGAAGTAAAATTGGAACGATACAGACCAATGCGCACTCCCACAGTACCCTCCCCAGGTAACCTCAACCGTGAGACTCATGGATGTCCAGACTGATATAGATAGATCGATCGATATAACCTACCCATCTATCTATCTATCTATCCATCTATCCATCTACCTACCTACCTACCTACCTGCCTACCTACCTACCTTGGAACGATACAGTGAAGATTGGGATCATAGGAAGTAAAATTGGAACGATACAGACCAATGCGCACTCCCACAGTACCCTCCCCAGGTAACCTCAACCGTGAGACTCATGGATGTCCAGACTGATATAGATAGATTGATCGATAGAACCTATCTATCTATCTATCTATCTATCTATCTATCTATCTATCTATCTATCTATCTATCTATCTATCTATCTATCTATCTATCTATCTATCTATCTATCTATCTATCTATCTATCTATCTATCTGTCTATCTACCTACCTACCTACCTACCTACCTACCTACCTACCTACCTACCTTGGAACGATCCAGTGAAGATTGGGATCATAGGAAGTAAAATTGGAACGATACAGACCAATGCGCACTCCCACAGTACCCTCCCCAGGTAACCTCAACCGTGAGACTCATGGATGTCCAGACTGATATAGATAGATCGATCGATAGAACCTACATATCTACATATCTATCTATCTATCTATCTATCTATCTATCTATCTATCTATCTATCTATCTATCTATCTATCTATCTATCTATCTATCTATCTATCTATCTATCTATCTATCTATCTATCTATCTATCTATAATAAAATTGGAACGATACAGAGAAGAATGGGATCAGACCAATAGGAACTGAAATTGGAACGATACAGTGAAGATTGGGATCATAGGAAGTAAAATTGGAACGATACAGACCAATGCGCACTCCCACAGTACCCTCCCCAGGTAACCTCAACCGTGAGACTCATGGATGTCCAGACTGATATAGATAGATCGATCGATATGACCTACCCATCTATCTATCTATCTATCCATCTATCCATCTACCTACCTACCTACCTACCTGCCTACCTACCTACCTTGGAACGATACAGTGAAGATTGGGATCATAGGAAGTAAAATTGGAACGATACAGACCAATGCGCACTCCCACAGTACCCTCCCCAGGTAACCTCAACCGTGAGACTCATGGATGTCCAGACTGATATAGATAGATCGATCGATATAACCTACCCATCTATCTATCTATCTATCCATCTATCCATCTACCTACCTACCTACCTGCCTACCTACCTACCTACCTTGGAACGATACAGTGAAGATTGGGATCATAGGAAGTAAAATTGGAACGATACAGACCAATGCGCACTCCCACAGTACCCTCCCCAGGTAACCTCAACCGTGAGACTCATGGATGTCCAGACTGATATAGATAGATCGATCGATAGAACCTACATATCTATCTATCTATCTATCTATAATGAAATTGGAACGATACAGAGAAGGATGGGATCAGACCAATAGGAACTGAAATTGGAACGATACAGTGAAGATTGGGATCATAGGAAGAAAAATTGGAACGATACAGACCAATGCGCACTCCCACAGTACCCTCCCCAGGTAACCTCAACCGTGAGACTCATGGATGTCCAGACTGATATAGATAGATCGATCGATAGAACCTACCCATCTACCTACCTACCTACCTACCTACCTACCTTGGAACGATACAGTGAAGATTGGGATCATAGGAAGTAAAATTGGAACGATACAGACCAATGCGCACTCCCACAGTACCCTCCCCAGGTAACCTCAACCGTGAGACTCATGGATGTCCAGACTGATATAGATAGATTGATCGATAGAACCTACCTACCTACCTACCTACCTACCTACCTACCTACCTACCTACCTACCTACCTACCTACCTACCTACCTACCTACCTACCTACCTACCTACCTACCTACCTACCTACCTACCTACCTACCTACCTACCTACCTACCTACCTACCTACCTACCTACCTACCTACCTACCTACCTACCTACCTACCTACCTACCTACCTACCTACCTACCTACCTACCTACCTTGGAACGATACAGTGAAGATTGGGATCATATGAAGTAAAATTGGAACGATACAGACCAATGCGCACTCCCACAGTACCCTCCCCAGGTAACCTCAACCGTGAGACTCATGGATGTCCAGACTGATATAGATAGATCGATCGATAGAACCTACCCATCTACCTACCTACCTACCTACATACCTACCTACCTACCTTGGAACGATACAGTGAAGATTGGGATCATAGGAAGTAAAATTGGAACGATACAGACCAATGCGCACTCCCACAGTACCCTCCCCAGGTAACCTCAACCGTGAGACTCATGGATGTCCAGACTGATATAGATAGATCGATCGATAGAACCTACATATCTATCTATCTATCTATCTATCTATCTATCTATCTATCTATCTATCTATCTATCTATCTATCTATCTATCTATCTATCTATCTATCTATCTATCTATCTATCTATCTATCTATCTATAATAAAATTGGAACGATACAGAGAAGAATGGGATCAGACCAATAGGAACTGAAATTGGAACGATACAGTGAAGATTGGGATCATAGGAAGTAAAATTGGAACGATACAGACCAATGCGCACTCCCACAGTACCCTCCCCAGGTAACCTCAACCGTGAGACTCATGGATGTCCAGACTGATATAGATAGATCGATCGATATGACCTACCCATCTATCTATCTATCTATCCATCTATCCATCTACCTACCTACCTACCTACCTGCCTACCTACCTACCTTGGAACGATACAGTGAAGATTGGGATCATAGGAAGTAAAATTGGAACGATACAGACCAATGCGCACTCCCACAGTACCCTCCCCAGGTAACCTCAACCGTGAGACTCATGGATGTCCAGACTGATATAGATAGATCGATCGATATAACCTACCCATCTATCTATCTATCTATCCATCTATCCATCTATCCATCTACCTACCTACCTACCTGCCTACCTACCTACCTACCTTGGAACGATACAGTGAAGATTGGGATCATAGGAAGTAAAATTGGAACGATACAGACCAATGCGCACTCCCACAGTACCCTCCCCAGGTAACCTCAACCGTGAGACTCATGGATGTCCAGACTGATATAGATAGATCGATCGATAGAACCTACATATCTATCTATCTATCTATCTATAATGAAATTGGAACGATACAGAGAAGGATGGGATCAGACCAATAGGAACTGAAATTGGAACGATACAGTGAAGATTGGGATCATAGGAAGAAAAATTGGAACGATACAGACCAATGCGCACTCCCACAGTACCCTCCCCAGGTAACCTCAACCGTGAGACTCATGGATGTCCAGACTGATATAGATAGATCGATCGATAGAACCTACCCATCTACCTACCTACCTACCTACCTACCTACCTACCTACCTACCTTGGAACGATACAGTGAAGATTGGGATCATAGGAAGTAAAATTGGAACGATACAGACCAATGCGCACTCCCACAGTACCCTCCCCAGGTAACCTCAACCGTGAGACTCATGGATGTCCAGACTGATATAGATAGATCGATCGATAGAACCTACATATCTATCTATCTATCTATCTATCTATCTATCTATCTATCTATCTATCTATCTATCTATCTATCTATCTATCTATCTATCTATCTATCTATCTATCTATCTATCTATCTATCTATCTATCTATCTATCTATAATAAAATTGGAATGATACAGAGAAGAATGGGATCAGACCAATAGGAACTGAAATTGGAACGATACAGTGAAGATTGGGATCATAGGAAGTAAAATTGGAACGATACAGACCAATGCGCACTCCCACAGTACCCTGCCCAGGTAACCTCAACCGTGAGACTCATGGATGTCCAGACTGATATAGATAGATCGATCGATATAACCTACCCATCTATCTATCTATCTATCCATCTATCCATCTATCCATCTACCTACCTACCTACCTACCTACCTACCTACCTACCTACCTTGGAACGATACAGTGAAGATTGGGATCATAGGAAGTAAAATTGGAACGATACAGACCAATGCGCACTCCCACAGTACCCTCCCCAGGTAACCTCAACCGTGAGACTCATGGATGTCCAGACTGATATAGATAGATCGATCGATAGAACCTATCTATCTATCTATCTATCTATCTATCTATCTATCTATCTATCTATCTATCTATCTATCTATCTATCTATCTATCTATCTATCTATCTATCTATCTATCTATCTATCTATCTATCTATCTATCTATCTATCTATCTACCTACCTACCTACCTACCTACCTACCTACTTACCTACTTACCTACCTTGGAACGATCCAGTGAAGATTGGGATCATAGGAAGTAAAATTGGAACGATACAGACCAATGCGCACTCCCACAGTACCCTCCCCAGGTAACCTCAACCGTGAGACTCATGGATGTCCAGACTGATATAGATAGATCGATCGATAGAACCTACATATCTACATATCTATCTATCTATCTATCTATCTATCTATCTATCTATCTATCTATCTATCTATCTATCTATCTATCTATCTATCTATCTATCTATCTATCTATCTATCTATCTATAATAAAATTGGAACGATACAGAGAAGAATGGGATCAGACCAATAGGAACTGAAATTGGAACGATACAGTGAAGATTGGGATCATAGGAAGTAAAATTGGAACGATACAGACCAATGCGCACTCCCACAGTACCCTCCCCAGGTAACCTCAACCGTGAGACTCATGGATGTCCAGACTGATATAGATAGATCGATCGACATAACCTACCCATCTATCTATCTATCTATCCATCTATCCATCTACCTACCTACCTACCTGCCTACCTACCTACCTTGGAACGATACAGTGAAGATTGGGATCATAGGAAGTAAAATTGGAACGATACAGACCAATGCGCACTCCCACAGTACCCTCCCCAGGTAACCTCAACCGTGAGACTCATGGATGTCCAGACTGATATAGATAGATTGATCGATAGAACCTACCTACCTACCTACCTACCTACCTACCTACCTACCTACCTACCTACCTACCTACCTACCTACCTACCTACCTACCTACCTACCTACCTACCTACCTACCTACCTACCTACCTACCTACCTACCTACCTACCTACCTACCTACCTACCTACCTACCTACCTACCTACCTACCTACCTACCTACCTACCTACCTACCTACCTACCTACCTACCTTGGAACGATACAGTGAAGATTGGGATCATATGAAGTAAAATTGGAACGATACAGACCAATGCGCACTCCCACAGTACCCTCCCCAGGTAACCTCAACCGTGAGACTCATGGATGTCCAGACTGATATAGATAGATCGATCGATAGAACCTACCCATCTACCTACCTACCTACCTACATACCTACCTACCTACCTTGGAACGATACAGTGAAGATTGGGATCATAGGAAGTAAAATTGGAACGATACAGACCAATGCGCACTCCCACAGTACCCTCCCCAGGTAACCTCAACCGTGAGACTCATGGATGTCCAGACTGATATAGATAGATCGATCGATAGAACCTACATATCTATCTATCTATCTATCTATCTATCTATCTATCTATCTATCTATCTATCTATCTATCTATCTATCTATCTATCTATCTATCTATCTATCTATCTATCTATAATAAAATTGGAACGATACAGAGAAGAATGGGATCAGACCAATAGGAACTGAAATTGGAACGATACAGTGAAGATTGGGATCATAGGAAGTAAAATTGGAACGATACAGACCAATGCGCACTCCCACAGTACCCTCCCCAGGTAACCTCAACCGTGAGACTCATGGATGTCCAGACTGATATAGATAGATCGATCGATATAACCTACCCATCTATCTATCTATCTATCCATCTATCCATCTACCTACCTACCTACCTACCTGCCTACCTACCTACCTTGGAACGATACAGTGAAGATTGGGATCATAGGAAGTAAAATTGGAACGATACAGACCAATGCGCACTCCCACAGTACCCTCCCCAGGTAACCTCAACCGTGAGACTCATGGATGTCCAGACTGATATAGATAGATCGATCGATAGAACCTATCTATCTATCTATCTATCTATCTATCTATCTGTCTATCTGTCTATCTACCTACCTACCTACCTACCTACCTACCTACCTACCTACCTACCTTGGAACGATCCAGTGAAGATTGGGATCATAGGAAGTAAAATTGGAACGATACAGACCAATGCGCACTCCCACAGTACCCTCCCCAGGTAACCTCAACCGTGAGACTCATGGATGTCCAGACTGATATAGATAGATCGATCGATAGAACCTACATATCTACATATCTATCTATCTATCTATCTATCTATCTATCTATCTATCTATCTATCTATCTATCTATCTATCTATCTATCTATAATAAAATTGGAACGATACAGAGAAGAATGGGATCAGACCAATAGGAACTGAAATTGGAACGATACAGTGAAGATTGGGATCATAGGAAGTAAAATTGGAACGATACAGACCAATGCGCACTCCCACAGTACCCTCCCCAGGTAACCTCAACCGTGAGACTCATGGATGTCCAGACTGATATAGATAGATCGATCGATATGACCTACCCATCTATCTATCTATCTATCCATCTATCCATCTACCTACCTACCTACCTACCTGCCTACCTACCTACCTTGGAACGATACAGTGAAGATTGGGATCATAGGAAGTAAAATTGGAACGATACAGACCAATGCGCACTCCCACAGTACCCTCCCCAGGTAACCTCAACCGTGAGACTCATGGATGTCCAGACTGATATAGATAGATCGATCGATATAACCTACCCATCTATCTATCTATCTATCCATCTATCCATCTACCTACCTACCTACCTGCCTACCTACCTACCTACCTTGGAACGATACAGTGAAGATTGGGATCATAGGAAGTAAAATTGGAACGATACAGACCAATGCGCACTCCCACAGTACCCTCCCCAGGTAACCTCAACCGTGAGACTCATGGATGTCCAGACTGATATAGATAGATCGATCGATAGAACCTACATATCTATCTATCTATCTATCTATAATGAAATTGGAACGATACAGAGAAGGATGGGATCAGACCAATAGGAACTGAAATTGGAACGATACAGTGAAGATTGGGATCATAGGAAGAAAAATTGGAACGATACAGACCAATGCGCACTCCCACAGTACCCTCCCCAGGTAACCTCAACCGTGAGACTCATGGATGTCCAGACTGATATAGATAGATCGATCGATAGAACCTACCCATCTACCTACCTACCTACCTACCTACCTACCTTGGAACGATACAGTGAAGATTGGGATCATAGGAAGTAAAATTGGAACGATACAGACCAATGCGCACTCCCACAGTACCCTCCCCAGGTAACCTCAACCGTGAGACTCATGGATGTCCAGACTGATATAGATAGATCGATCGATAGAACCTACATATCTACATATCTATCTATCTATCTATCTATCTATCTATCTATCTATCTATCTATCTATCTATCTATCTATCTATCTATCTATCTATCTATCTATCTATCTATCTATCTATCTATAATAAAATTGGAACGATACAGAGAAGAATGGGATCAGACCAATAGGAACTGAAATTGGAACGATACAGTGAAGATTGGGATCATAGGAAGTAAAATTGGAACGATACAGACCAATGCGCACTCCCACAGTACCCTCCCCAGGTAACCTCAACCGTGAGACTCATGGATGTCCAGACTGATATAGATAGATCGATCGATATGACCTACCCATCTATCTATCTATCTATCCATCTATCCATCTACCTACCTACCTACCTACCTGCCTACCTACCTACCTTGGAACGATACAGTGAAGATTGGGATCATAGGAAGTAAAATTGGAACGATACAGACCAATGCGCACTCCCACAGTACCCTCCCCAGGTAACCTCAACCGTGAGACTCATGGATGTCCAGACTGATATAGATAGATCGATCGATATAACCTACCCATCTATCTATCTATCTATCCATCTATCCATCTACCTACCTACCTACCTGCCTACCTACCTACCTACCTTGGAACGATACAGTGAAGATTGGGATCATAGGAAGTAAAATTGGAACGATACAGACCAATGCGCACTCCCACAGTACCCTCCCCAGGTAACCTCAACCGTGAGACTCATGGATGTCCAGACTGATATAGATAGATCGATCGATAGAACCTACATATCTATCTATCTATCTATCTATAATGAAATTGGAACGATACAGAGAAGGATGGGATCAGACCAATAGGAACTGAAATTGGAACGATACAGTGAAGATTGGGATCATAGGAAGAAAAATTGGAACGATACAGACCAATGCGCACTCCCACAGTACCCTCCCCAGGTAACCTCAACCGTGAGACTCATGGATGTCCAGACTGATATAGATAGATCGATCGATAGAACCTACCCATCTACCTACCTACCTACCTACCTACCTACCTTGGAACGATACAGTGAAGATTGGGATCATAGGAAGTAAAATTGGAACGATACAGACCAATGCGCACTCCCACAGTACCCTCCCCAGGTAACCTCAACCGTGAGACTCATGGATGTCCAGACTGATATAGATAGATCGATCGATAGAACCTATCTATCTATATATCTATCTATCTATCTGTCTATCTGTCTATCTACCTACCTACCTACCTACCTACCTACCTTGGAACGATCCAGTGAAGATTGGGATCATAGGAAGTAAAATTGGAACGATACAGACCAATGCGCACTCCCACAGTACCCTCCCCAGGTAACCTCAACCGTGAGACTCATGGATGTCCAGACTGATATAGATAGATCGATCGATAGAACCTACATATCTACATATCTATCTATCTATCTATCTATCTATCTATCTATCTATCTATCTATCTATCTATCTATCTATCTATCTATCTATCTATCTATCTATAATAAAATTGGAACGATACAGAGAAGAATGGGATCAGACCAATAGGAACTGAAATTGGAACGATACAGTGAAGATTGGGATCATAGGAAGTAAAATTGGAACGATACAGACCAATGCGCACTCCCACAGTACCCTCCCCAGGTAACCTCAACCGTGAGACTCATGGATGTCCAGACTGATATAGATAGATCGATCGATATAACCTACCCATCTATCTATCTATCTATCCATCTATCCATCTACCTACCTACCTACCTACCTGCCTACCTACCTACCTTGGAACGATACAGTGAAGATTGGGATCATAGGAAGTAAAATTGGAACGATACAGACCAATGCGCACTCCCACAGTACCCTCCCCAGGTAACCTCAACCGTGAGACTCATGGATGTCCAGACTGATATAGATAGATCGATCGATAGAACCTACATATCTATCTATCTATCTATCTATCTATCTATCTATCTATCTATCTATCTATCTATCTATCTATCTATCTATCTATCTATCTATCTATCTATCTATCTATCTATCTATCTATCTATCTATCTATAATAAAATTGGAACGATACAGAGAAGAATGGGATCAGACCAATAGGAACTGAAATTGGAACGATACAGTGAAGATTGGGATCATAGGAAGTAAAATTGGAACGATACAGACCAATGCGCACTCCCACAGTACCCTCCCCAGGTAACCTCAACCGTGAGACTCATGGATGTCCAGACTGATATAGATAGATCGATCGATATAACCTACCCATCTATCTATCTATCTATCCATCTATCCATCTACCTACCTACCTACCTACCTGCCTACCTACCTACCTTGGAACGATACAGTGAAGATTGGGATCATAGGAAGTAAAATTGGAACGATACAGACCAATGCGCACTCCCACAGTACCCTCCCCAGGTAACCTCAACCGTGAGACTCATGGATGTCCAGACTGATATAGATAGATTGATCGATAGAACCTATCTATCTATCTATCTATCTATCTATCTATCTATCTATCTATCTATCTATCTATCTATCTATCTATCTATCTATCTATCTATCTATCTATCTATCTATCTATCTGTCTATCTGTCTATCTACCTACCTACCTACCTACCTACCTACCTACCTACCTACCTACCTACCTTGGAACGATCCAGTGAAGATTGGGATCATAGGAAGTAAAATTGGAACGATACAGACCAATGCGCACTCCCACAGTACCCTCCCCAGGTAACCTCAACCGTGAGACTCATGGATGTCCAGACTGATATAGATAGATCGATCGATAGAACCTACATATCTACATATCTATCTATCTATCTATCTATCTATCTATCTATCTATCTATCTATCTATCTATCTATCTATCTATCTATCTATAATAAAATTGGAACGATACAGAGAAGAATGGGATCAGACCAATAGGAACTGAAATTGGAACGATACAGTGAAGATTGGGATCATAGGAAGTAAAATTGGAACGATTCAGACCAATGCGCACTCCCACAGTACCCTCCCCAGGTAACCTCAACCGTGAGACTCATGGATGTCCAGACTGATATAGATAGATCGATCGATATGACCTACCCATCTATCTATCTATCTATCCATCTATCCATCTACCTACCTACCTACCTACCTGCCTACCTACCTACCTTGGAACGATACAGTGAAGATTGGGATCATAGGAAGTAAAATTGGAACGATACAGACCAATGCGCACTCCCACAGTACCCTCCCCAGGTAACCTCAACCGTGAGACTCATGGATGTCCAGACTGATATAGATAGATCGATCGATATAACCTACCCATCTATCTATCTATCTATCCATCTATCCATCTACCTACCTACCTACCTGCCTACCTACCTACCTACCTTGGAACGATACAGTGAAGATTGGGATCATAGGAAGTAAAATTGGAACGATACAGACCAATGCGCACTCCCACAGTACCCTCCCCAGGTAACCTCAACCGTGAGACTCATGGATGTCCAGACTGATATAGATAGATCGATCGATAGAACCTACATATCTATCTATCTATCTATCTATAATGAAATTGGAACGATACAGAGAAGGATGGGATCAGACCAATAGGAACTGAAATTGGAACGATACAGTGAAGATTGGGATCATAGGAAGAAAAATTGGAACGATACAGACCAATGCGCACTCCCACAGTACCCTCCCCAGGTAACCTCAACCGTGAGACTCATGGATGTCCAGACTGATATAGATAGATCGATCGATAGAACCTACCCATCTACCTACCTACCTACCTACCTACCTACCTTGGAACGATACAGTGAAGATTGGGATCATAGGAAGTAAAATTGGAACGATACAGACCAATGCGCACTCCCACAGTACCCTCCCCAGGTAACCTCAACCGTGAGACTCATGGATGTCCAGACTGATATAGATAGATCGATCGATAGAACCTATCTATCTATATATCTATCTATCTATCTGTCTGTCTATCTGTCTATCTACCTACCTACCTACCTACCTACCTACCTTGGAACGATCCAGTGAAGATTGGGATCATAGGAAGTAAAATTGGAACGATACAGACCAATGCGCACTCCCACAGTACCCTCCCCAGGTAACCTCAACCGTGAGACTCATGGATGTCCAGACTGATATAGATAGATCGATCGATAGAACCTACATATCTACATATCTATCTATCTATCTATCTATCTATCTATCTATCTATCTATCTATCTATCTATCTATCTATCTATCTATCTATCTATCTATCTATCTATCTATCTATCTATCTATAATAAAATTGGAACGATACAGAGAAGAATGGGATCAGACCAATAGGAACTGAAATTGGAACGATACAGTGAAGATTGGGATCATAGGAAGTAAAATTGGAACGATACAGACCAATGCGCACTCCCACAGTACCCTCCCCAGGTAACCTCAACCGTGAGACTCATGGATGTCCAGACTGATATAGATAGATCGATCGATATAACCTACCCATCTATCTATCTATCCATCTATCCATCTACCTACCTACCTACCTACCTGCCTACCTACCTACCTTGGAACGATACAGTGAAGATTGGGATCATAGGAAGTAAAATTGGAACGATACAGACCAATGCGCACTCCCACAGTACCCTCCCCAGGTAACCTCAACCGTGAGACTCATGGATGTCCAGACTGATATAGATAGATCGATCGATAGAACCTACATATCTATCTATCTATCTATCTATCTATCTATCTATCTATCTATCTATCTATCTATCTATCTATCTATCTATCTATCTATCTATCTATCTATCTATCTATCTATCTATCTATCTATCTATCTATAATAAAATTGGAACGATACAGAGAAGAATGGGATCAGACCAATAGGAACTGAAATTGGAACGATACAGTGAAGATTGGGATCATAGGAAGTAAAATTGGAACGATACAGACCAATGCGCACTCCCACAGTACCCTCCCCAGGTAACCTCAACCGTGAGACTCATGGATGTCCAGACTGATATAGATAGATCGATCGATATGACCTACCCATCTATCTATCTATCTATCCATCTATCCATCTACCTACCTACCTACCTACCTGCCTACCTACCTACCTTGGAACGATACAGTGAAGATTGGGATCATAGGAAGTAAAATTGGAACGATACAGACCAATGCGCACTCCCACAGTACCCTCCCCAGGTAACCTCAACCGTGAGACTCATGGATGTCCAGACTGATATAGATAGATCGATCGATATAACCTACCCATCTATCTATCTATCTATCCATCTATCCATCTACCTACCTACCTACCTGCCTACCTACCTACCTACCTTGGAACGATACAGTGAAGATTGGGATCATAGGAAGTAAAATTGGAACGATACAGACCAATGCGCACTCCCACAGTACCCTCCCCAGGTAACCTCAACCGTGAGACTCATGGATGTCCAGACTGATATAGATAGATCGATCGATAGAACCTACATATCTATCTATCTATCTATCTATAATGAAATTGGAACGATACAGAGAAGGATGGGATCAGACCAATAGGAACTGAAATTGGAACGATACAGTGAAGATTGGGATCATAGGAAGGAAAATTGGAACGATACAGACCAATGCGCACTCCCACAGTACCCTCCCCAGGTAACCTCAACCGTGAGACTCATGGATGTCCAGACTGATATAGATAGATCGATCGATAGAACCTACCCATCTACCTACCTACCTACCTACCTACCTACCTACCTACCTACCTTGGAACGATACAGTGAAGATTGGGATCATAGGAAGTAAAATTGGAACGATACAGACCAATGCGCACTCCCACAGTACCCTCCCCAGGTAACCTCAACCGTGAGACTCATGGATGTCCAGACTGATATAGATAGATCGATCGATAGAACCTATCTATCTATCTATCTATCTATCTATCTATCTATCTATCTATCTATCTATCTATCTATCTATCTATCTATCTATCTATCTATCTATCTATAATAAAATTGGAATGATACAGAGAAGAATGGGATCAGACCAATAGGAACTGAAATTGGAACGATACAGTGAAGATTGGGATCATAGGAAGTAAAATTGGAACGATACAGACCAATGCGCACTCCCACAGTACCCTCCCCAGGTAACCTCAACCGTGAGACTCATGGATGTCCAGACTGATATAGATAGATCGATCGATATAACCTACCCATCTATCTATCTATCTATCCATCTATCCATCTACCTACCTACCTACCTACCTACCTACCTACCTGCCTACCTACCTACCTTGGAACGATACAGTGAAGATTGGG
>NC_136799.1:47573849-47578849 GCF_951216825.1 Electrona antarctica | reverse complement strand
GAAATTGGAACGATACAGTGAAGATTGGGATCATAGGAAGAAAAATTGGAACGATACAGACCAATGCGCACTCCCACAGTACCCTCCCCAGGTAACCTCAACCGTGAGACTCATGGATGTCCAGACTGATATAGATAGATCGATCGATAGAACCTACCCATCTACCTACCTACCTACCTACCTACCTACCTTGGAACGATACAGTGAAGATTGGGATCATAGGAAGTAAAATTGGAACGATACAGACCAATGCGCACTCCCACAGTACCCTCCCCAGGTAACCTCAACCGTGAGACTCATGGATGTCCAGACTGATATAGATAGATCGATCGATAGAACCTATCTATCTATATATCTATCTATCTATCTGTCTATCTGTCTATCTACCTACCTACCTACCTACCTACCTACCTTGGAACGATCCAGTGAAGATTGGGATCATAGGAAGTAAAATTGGAACGATACAGACCAATGCGCACTCCCACAGTACCCTCCCCAGGTAACCTCAACCGTGAGACTCATGGATGTCCAGACTGATATAGATAGATCGATCGATAGAACCTACATATCTACATATCTATCTATCTATCTATCTATCTATCTATCTATCTATCTATCTATCTATCTATCTATCTATCTATCTATCTATCTATCTATCTATAATAAAATTGGAACGATACAGAGAAGAATGGGATCAGACCAATAGGAACTGAAATTGGAACGATACAGTGAAGATTGGGATCATAGGAAGTAAAATTGGAACGATACAGACCAATGCGCACTCCCACAGTACCCTCCCCAGGTAACCTCAACCGTGAGACTCATGGATGTCCAGACTGATATAGATAGATCGATCGATATAACCTACCCATCTATCTATCTATCTATCCATCTATCCATCTACCTACCTACCTACCTACCTGCCTACCTACCTACCTTGGAACGATACAGTGAAGATTGGGATCATAGGAAGTAAAATTGGAACGATACAGACCAATGCGCACTCCCACAGTACCCTCCCCAGGTAACCTCAACCGTGAGACTCATGGATGTCCAGACTGATATAGATAGATCGATCGATAGAACCTACATATCTATCTATCTATCTATCTATCTATCTATCTATCTATCTATCTATCTATCTATCTATCTATCTATCTATCTATCTATCTATCTATCTATCTATCTATCTATCTATCTATCTATCTATCTATCTATCTATCTATCTATCTATCTATCTATCTATCTATAATAAAATTGGAACGATACAGAGAAGAATGGGATCAGACCAATAGGAACTGAAATTGGAACGATACAGTGAAGATTGGGATCATAGGAAGTAAAATTGGAACGATACAGACCAATGCGCACTCCCACAGTACCCTCCCCAGGTAACCTCAACCGTGAGACTCATGGATGTCCAGACTGATATAGATAGATCGATCGATATAACCTACCCATCTATCTATCTATCTATCCATCTATCCATCTACCTACCTACCTACCTACCTGCCTACCTACCTACCTTGGAACGATACAGTGAAGATTGGGATCATAGGAAGTAAAATTGGAACGATACAGACCAATGCGCACTCCCACAGTACCCTCCCCAGGTAACCTCAACCGTGAGACTCATGGATGTCCAGACTGATATAGATAGATTGATCGATAGAACCTATCTATCTATCTATCTATCTATCTATCTATCTATCTATCTATCTATCTATCTATCTATCTATCTATCTATCTATCTATCTATCTATCTATCTATCTATCTGTCTATCTGTCTATCTACCTACCTACCTACCTACCTACCTACCTACCTACCTACCTACCTACCTTGGAACGATCCAGTGAAGATTGGGATCATAGGAAGTAAAATTGGAACGATACAGACCAATGCGCACTCCCACAGTACCCTCCCCAGGTAACCTCAACCGTGAGACTCATGGATGTCCAGACTGATATAGATAGATCGATCGATAGAACCTACATATCTACATATCTATCTATCTATCTATCTATCTATCTATCTATCTATCTATCTATCTATCTATCTATCTATCTATCTATCTATCTATCTATCTATCTATAATAAAATTGGAACGATACAGAGAAGAATGGGATCAGACCAATAGGAACTGAAATTGGAACGATACAGTGAAGATTGGGATCATAGGAAGTAAAATTGGAACGATTCAGACCAATGCGCACTCCCACAGTACCCTCCCCAGGTAACCTCAACCGTGAGACTCATGGATGTCCAGACTGATATAGATAGATCGATCGATATGACCTACCCATCTATCTATCTATCTATCCATCTATCCATCTACCTACCTACCTACCTACCTGCCTACCTACCTACCTTGGAACGATACAGTGAAGATTGGGATCATAGGAAGTAAAATTGGAACGATACAGACCAATGCGCACTCCCACAGTACCCTCCCCAGGTAACCTCAACCGTGAGACTCATGGATGTCCAGACTGATATAGATAGATCGATCGATATAACCTACCCATCTATCTATCTATCTATCCATCTATCCATCTACCTACCTACCTACCTGCCTACCTACCTACCTACCTTGGAACGATACAGTGAAGATTGGGATCATAGGAAGTAAAATTGGAACGATACAGACCAATGCGCACTCCCACAGTACCCTCCCCAGGTAACCTCAACCGTGAGACTCATGGATGTCCAGACTGATATAGATAGATCGATCGATAGAACCTACATATCTATCTATCTATCTATCTATAATGAAATTGGAACGATACAGAGAAGGATGGGATCAGACCAATAGGAACTGAAATTGGAACGATACAGTGAAGATTGGGATCATAGGAAGAAAAATTGGAACGATACAGACCAATGCGCACTCCCACAGTACCCTCCCCAGGTAACCTCAACCGTGAGACTCATGGATGTCCAGACTGATATAGATAGATCGATCGATAGAACCTACCCATCTACCTACCTACCTACCTACCTACCTACCTTGGAACGATACAGTGAAGATTGGGATCATAGGAAGTAAAATTGGAACGATACAGACCAATGCGCACTCCCACAGTACCCTCCCCAGGTAACCTCAACCGTGAGACTCATGGATGTCCAGACTGATATAGATAGATCGATCGATAGAACCTATCTATCTATATATCTATCTATCTATCTGTCTGTCTATCTGTCTATCTACCTACCTACCTACCTACCTACCTACCTTGGAACGATCCAGTGAAGATTGGGATCATAGGAAGTAAAATTGGAACGATACAGACCAATGCGCACTCCCACAGTACCCTCCCCAGGTAACCTCAACCGTGAGACTCATGGATGTCCAGACTGATATAGATAGATCGATCGATATAACCTACCCATCTATCTATCTATCCATCTATCCATCTACCTACCTACCTACCTACCTGCCTACCTACCTACCTTGGAACGATACAGTGAAGATTGGGATCATAGGAAGTAAAATTGGAACGATACAGACCAATGCGCACTCCCACAGTACCCTCCCCAGGTAACCTCAACCGTGAGACTCATGGATGTCCAGACTGATATAGATAGATCGATCGATAGAACCTACATATCTATCTATCTATCTATCTATCTATCTATCTATCTATCTATCTATCTATCTATCTATCTATCTATCTATCTATCTATCTATCTATCTATCTATCTATCTATCTATAATAAAATTGGAACGATACAGAGAAGAATGGGATCAGACCAATAGGAACTGAAATTGGAACGATACAGTGAAGATTGGGATCATAGGAAGTAAAATTGGAACGATACAGACCAATGCGCACTCCCACAGTACCCTCCCCAGGTAACCTCAACCGTGAGACTCATGGATGTCCAGACTGATATAGATAGATCGATCGATATGACCTACCCATCTATCTATCTATCTATCCATCTATCCATCTACCTACCTACCTACCTACCTGCCTACCTACCTACCTTGGAACGATACAGTGAAGATTGGGATCATAGGAAGTAAAATTGGAACGATACAGACCAATGCGCACTCCCACAGTACCCTCCCCAGGTAACCTCAACCGTGAGACTCATGGATGTCCAGACTGATATAGATAGATCGATCGATATAACCTACCCATCTATCTATCTATCTATCCATCTATCCATCTACCTACCTACCTACCTGCCTACCTACCTACCTACCTTGGAACGATACAGTGAAGATTGGGATCATAGGAAGTAAAATTGGAACGATACAGACCAATGCGCACTCCCACAGTACCCTCCCCAGGTAACCTCAACCGTGAGACTCATGGATGTCCAGACTGATATAGATAGATCGATCGATAGAACCTACATATCTATCTATCTATCTATCTATAATGAAATTGGAACGATACAGAGAAGGATGGGATCAGACCAATAGGAACTGAAATTGGAACGATACAGTGAAGATTGGGATCATAGGAAGGAAAATTGGAACGATACAGACCAATGCGCACTCCCACAGTACCCTCCCCAGGTAACCTCAACCGTGAGACTCATGGATGTCCAGACTGATATAGATAGATCGATCGATAGAACCTACCCATCTACCTACCTACCTACCTACCTACCTACCTACCTACCTACCTTGGAACGATACAGTGAAGATTGGGATCATAGGAAGTAAAATTGGAACGATACAGACCAATGCGCACTCCCACAGTACCCTCCCCAGGTAACCTCAACCGTGAGACTCATGGATGTCCAGACTGATATAGATAGATCGATCGATAGAACCTATCTATCTATCTATCTATCTATCTATCTATCTATCTATCTATCTATCTATCTATCTATCTATCTATCTATCTATCTATCTATCTATCTATAATAAAATTGGAATGATACAGAGAAGAATGGGATCAGACCAATAGGAACTGAAATTGGAACGATACAGTGAAGATTGGGATCATAGGAAGTAAAATTGGAACGATACAGACCAATGCGC
>NC_136799.1:47543849-47546349 GCF_951216825.1 Electrona antarctica | reverse complement strand
TACCTACCTACCTACCTACCTACCTACCTACCTACCTACCTACCTACCTACCTACCTACCTACCTACCTACCTACCTACCTACCTACCTACCTACCTACCTACCTACCTACCTACCTTGGAACGATACAGTGAAGATTGGGATCATATGAAGTAAAATTGGAACGATACAGACCAATGCGCACTCCCACAGTACCCTCCCCAGGTAACCTCAACCGTGAGACTCATGGATGTCCAGACTGATATAGATAGATCGATCGATAGAACCTACCCATCTACCTACCTACCTACCTACATACCTACCTACCTACCTTGGAACGATACAGTGAAGATTGGGATCATAGGAAGTAAAATTGGAACGATACAGACCAATGCGCACTCCCACAGTACCCTCCCCAGGTAACCTCAACCGTGAGACTCATGGATGTCCAGACTGATATAGATAGATCGATCGATAGAACCTATCTATCTATCTATCTATCTATCTATCTATCTATCTATCTATCTATCTATCTATCTATATATCTGTCTGTCTATCTGTCTATCTGTCTATCTATCTATCTATCTATCTATCTATCTATCTATCTATCTATCTATCTATCTATCTACCTACCTACCTACCTACCTACCTACCTACCTACCTTGGAACGATCCAGTGAAGATTGGGATCATAGGAAGTAAAATTGGAACGATACAGACCAATGCGCACTCCCACAGTACCCTCCCCAGGTAACCTCAACCGTGAGACTCATGGATGTCCAGACTGATATAGATAGATCGATCGATAGAACCTACATATCTATCTATCTATCTATCTATAATGAAATTGGAACGATACAGAGAAGGATGGGATCAGACCAATAGGAACTGAAATTGGAACGATACAGTGAAGATTGGGATCATAGGAAGAAAAATTGGAACGATACAGACCAATGCGCACTCCCACAGTACCCTCCCCAGGTAACCTCAACCGTGAGACTCATGGATGTCCAGACTGATATAGATAGATCGATCGATAGAACCTACCCATCTACCTACCTACCTACCTACCTACCTACCTACCTACCTTGGAACGATACAGTGAAGATTGGGATCATAGGAAGTAAAATTGGAACGATACAGACCAATGCGCACTCCCACAGTACCCTCCCCAGGTAACCTCAACCGTGAGACTCATGGATGTCCAGACTGATATAGATAGATCGATCGATAGAACCTATCTATCTATCTATCTATCTATCTATCTATCTATCTATCTATCTATCTATCTATCTATCTATCTATCTATCTATCTATAATAAAATTGGAATGATACAGAGAAGAATGGGATCAGACCAATAGGAACTGAAATTGGAACGATACAGTGAAGATTGGGATCATAGGAAGTAAAATTGGAACGATACAGACCAATGCGCACTCCCACAGTACCCTCCCCAGGTAACCTCAACCGTGAGACTCATGGATGTCCAGACTGATATAGATAGATCGATCGATATAACCTACCCATCTATCTATCTATCTATCCATCTATCCATCTACCTACCTACCTACCTACCTGCCTACCTACCTACCTTGGAACGATACAGTGAAGATTGGGATCATAGGAAGTAAAATTGGAACGATACAGACCAATGCGCACTCCCACAGTACCCTCCCCAGGTAACCTCAACCGTGAGACTCATGGATGTCCAGACTGATATAGATAGATCGATCGATAGAACCTATCTATCTATCTATCTATCTATCTATCTATCTATCTATCTATCTATCTATCTATCTATCTATCTATCTATATGTCTATCTGTCTGTCTATCTGTCTATCTGTCTGTCTATCTATCTATCTATCTATCTATCTATCTATCTATCTATCTATCTATCTATCTATCTATCTATCTATCTATCTACCTACCTACCTACCTACCTACCTACCTTGGAACGATCCAGTGAAGATTGGGATCATAGGAAGTAAAATTGGAACGATACAGACCAATGCGCACTCCCACAGTACCCTCCCCAGGTAACCTCAACCGTGAGACTCATGGATGTCCAGACTGATATAGATAGATCGATCGATAGAACCTACATATCTACATATCTACATATCTATCTATCTATCTATCTATCTATCTATCTATCTATCTATCTATCTATCTATCTATCTATCTATCTATAATAAAATTGGAACGATACAGAGAAGAATGGGATCAGACCAATAGGAACTGAAATTGGAACGATACAGTGAAGATTGGGATCATAGGAAGTAAAATTGGAACGATACAGACCAATGCGCACTCCCACAGTACCCTCCCCAGGTAACCTCAACCGTGAGACTCATGGATGTCCAGACTGATATAGATAGATCGATCGACATAACCTACCCATCTATCTATCTATCTATCCATCTATCCATCTACCTACCTACCTACCTGCCTACCTACCTACCTTGGAACGATACAGTGAAGATTGGGATCATAGGAAGTAAAATTGGAACGATACAGACCA
>NC_136799.1:47521349-47523849 GCF_951216825.1 Electrona antarctica | reverse complement strand
GGTAACCTCAACCGTGAGACTCATGGATGTCCAGACTGATATAGATAGATCGATCGATATAACCTACCCATCTATCTATCTATCTATCCATCTATCCATCTACCTACCTACCTACCTGCCTACCTACCTACCTACCTTGGAACGATACAGTGAAGATTGGGATCATAGGAAGTAAAATTGGAACGATACAGACCAATGCGCACTCCCACAGTACCCTCCCCAGGTAACCTCAACCGTGAGACTCATGGATGTCCAGACTGATATAGATAGATCGATCGATAGAACCTACATATCTATCTATCTATCTATCTATAATGAAATTGGAACGATACAGAGAAGGATGGGATCAGACCAATAGGAACTGAAATTGGAACGATACAGTGAAGATTGGGATCATAGGAAGAAAAATTGGAACGATACAGACCAATGCGCACTCCCACAGTACCCTCCCCAGGTAACCTCAACCGTGAGACTCATGGATGTCCAGACTGATATAGATAGATCGATCGATAGAACCTACCCATCTACCTACCTACCTACCTACCTACCTACCTACCTACCTACCTTGGAACGATACAGTGAAGATTGGGATCATAGGAAGTAAAATTGGAACGATACAGACCAATGCGCACTCCCACAGTACCCTCCCCAGGTAACCTCAACCGTGAGACTCATGGATGTCCAGACTGATATAGATAGATCGATCGATAGAACCTATCTATCTATCTATCTATCTATCTATCTATCTATCTATCTATCTATCTATCTATCTATCTATCTATCTATCTATCTATAATAAAATTGGAATGATACAGAGAAGAATGGGATCAGACCAATAGGAACTGAAATTGGAACGATACAGTGAAGATTGGGATCATAGGAAGTAAAATTGGAACGATACAGACCAATGCGCACTCCCACAGTACCCTCCCCAGGTAACCTCAACCGTGAGACTCATGGATGTCCAGACTGATATAGATAGATCGATCGATATAACCTACCCATCTATCTATCTATCTATCCATCTATCCATCTACCTACCTACCTACCTACCTACCTACCTGCCTACCTACCTACCTTGGAACGATACAGTGAAGATTGGGATCATAGGAAGTAAAATTGGAACGATACAGACCAATGCGCAATCCCACAGTACCCTCCCCAGGTAACCTCAACCGTGAGACTCATGGATGTCCAGACTGATATAGATAGATCGATCGATAGAACCTATCTATCTATCTATCTATCTATCTATCTATCTATCTATCTATCTATCTATCTATCTATCTATCTATCTATCTATCTATCTATCTATCTATCTATCTATCTACCTACCTACCTACCTACCTACCTACCTACCTTGGAACGATCCAGTGAAGATTGGGATCATAGGAAGTAAAATTGGAACGATACAGACCAATGCGCACTCCCACAGTACCCTCCCCAGGTAACCTCAACCGTGACACTCATGGATGTCCAGACTGATATAGATAGATCGATCGATAGAACCTACATATCTACATATCTACATATCTATCTATCTATCTATCTATCTATCTATCTATCTATCTATCTATCTATCTATCTATCTATCTATCTATCTATAATAAAATTGGAACGATACAGAGAAGAATGGGATCAGACCAATAGGAACTGAAATTGGAACGATACAGTGAAGATTGGGATCATAGGAAGTAAAATTGGAACGATACAGACCAATGCGCACTCCCACAGTACCCTCCCCAGGTAACCTCAACCGTGAGACTCATGGATGTCCAGACTGATATAGATAGATCGATCGACATAACCTACCCATCTATCTATCTATCTATCCATCTATCCATCTACCTACCTACCTACCTGCCTACCTACCTACCTTGGAACGATACAGTGAAGATTGGGATCATAGGAAGTAAAATTGGAACGATACAGACCAATGCGCACTCCCACAGTACCCTCCCCAGGTAACCTCAACCGTGAGACTCATGGATGTCCAGACTGATATAGATAGATTGATCGATAGAACCTACCTACCTACCTACCTACCTACCTACCTACCTACCTACCTACCTACCTACCTACCTACCTACCTACCTACCTACCTACCTACCTACCTACCTACCTACCTACCTACCTACCTACCTACCTACCTACCTACCTACCTACCTACCTACCTACCTACCTACCTACCTACCTACCTACCTTGGAACGATACAGTGAAGATTGGGATCATATGAAGTAAAATTGGAACGATACAGACCAATGCGCACTCCCACAGTACCCTCCCCAGGTAACCTCAACCGTGAGACTCATGGATGTCCAGACTGATATAGATAGATCGATCGATAGAACCTACCCATCTACCTACCTACCTACCTACATACCTACCTACCTACCTTGGAACGATACAGTGAAGATTGGGATCATAGGAAGTAAAATTGGAACGATACAGACCAATGCGCACTCCCACAGTACCCTCCCCAGGTAACCTCAACCGTGA